>NC_084626.1:14568379-14835879 GCF_033978795.1 Nerophis ophidion
CTCTGTGCAAATAAGACACATCGGGGTGCCCCTGTGCTCAACCAAAAAATATTGCATCTCCCACTTTTCCTGGAATTGACTTTGCACATCACTAACCTTTCTCTTCACTGCAGGCTTTGATAAAGACATGTTTGGGGTTGTGGAATATATTTTTATTCAGCCGACGCACAGAGAATAATGTTATTTCCGCAATGTGTACCGTTCCGCTTTTCCTCCCTACAGCAACAAGGCGGTTTCCGCAATGTGTGTCGTTCCGCTTTCCCTCCCTACAGCAACACGGCGGTCGGCGGATAATAAAAGTACCGGGACAGCGAGCGCAAAAAAGTGACGGCTCCTGGAGTGTTATCCGGCGTCAATGAGGCAATGCAAATTAAACAAAAAAAATTAAAATAACGGTTTGAATTGTTCCAGGTTATTGGGGACTGTTATTACTGATGGACAGGTGTCGCGTTGTGACTGCAGCCAGGGACGTAAGAAAACCCTCATGTCCATGGCAACGTCTCTGTCGCTTTAACTCATTTGCCGCTTTTCCACTAATGCAGGGGTAGGCAACCCAGAACGTTGAATGAACCATTTTGGACCCAAATAACACAACACTGTCAAGCGGCATTCACATAAAACTTGCGGGCCGCACTAACATAAAACTTTCATATTAAGGCGGGGGCCGCAAAATAACGCTGCGTGTCTGAGACCCCTGATCTATACTCTTCATGGTCTCTTGCAGGTCAAAATTTTAAACTTTTGAATACTTTTTTTAAGACCATGTAGAATAAAAATGTAAGACCTATTTTACATCCAAACTGACAAAAAAGTACAAAGACAGGAAGGAAAATTAGAGGCCTGGAATGAATTGTAACATAAATAATTATTTTACAGGTCATAACATGCACCATTCGCTGGATGTTTTTCAATATATTGTGATCGCACTACGCAGGTACTTCAGTTTTTGTAGTTCTCAATAACGCCCTCAAAAATCAAAACATTTAAGAGCGAGACTGAGGTTCCATCCATCCATTTCCTCTCACTTGTCCGTCTGGAGTCGTGGGGGGTGCTGGAGCTTATCCCAGCTGCACTTAATAATAATAACTTTTTTTTGTAAGGCGCTTTTCAAGGCACATAAGGTTTCTGTACATCAAGTGGAAGCAGCATTAATTAAATTGAAGAAAAGCAACAATTTAAAAAATGTATACATTACACCCCCAAGATTTGAACCGAGCTCACAGGGGCTGGTTTTGACCCCCGGAATACTAGTTGAATAGCCTTGCCGTACACCGACAGCAGTACAAGTTGCTGTGTGTCATGGTTAGATAGGAGCTGCTTAGAGGGTGCTGGTTTTCAGAGAGCCGTGATTATTGTAACCTGCCCTGTTCCTTGTTCAAACCATCGAAAATATACCCCTCCAAAGTAGACACAGAGAGAAAAAGGACGAGGCTAATTTGGCCACGAAAGCTGTGTTTTTGAGTGATTTATGTTTTCGCTTACATGTCTAACGGCAGCACGGTGACCATTGCCTCCGTTTTAAAAATGTATCCTGTGGGTGGGCAAGCCACATGGGCTAATCAAAGGAACATTTCTTTCTGCCCGCACTCAAGTGTTTTATAAAGTTTAACTTGTAATTGAAAGAAATATATATCTATTTGTTAAATCTTTTCTCTTAAACCGGTAACATAAGCTCGCCAATGTTCTTGCTATACTTTTTGGTAAAAAAAAACTTAACCTTTAAAGAAGATGCAAATAACCTATACAATTTCTATAGCATTATCCCATTTAGAAGATATAATAAAAGTTTCCTGAAACGTGAAGAAAATACTCCATTTTGTGAGATATGTACTGCACTGGGGTCATTTTTTAAACTAGTATCATCACTCTGTGTCTGGATGTTCTCAAACATCCCAACAAGACATTAGATGCAACTATGCAACCTATAGTGGAAACGTGGGTCAAATGTGTCTGTTTCTTGTTTTGGAAACCAACAGTACTCTACTTCTCACCTGTTTGGCAACTCAGTAATGGCGTCTTCTTGCTGTTTCACAGGGACAAGAGAACAATTTTGCTCCTTCCTCTTTACTTTCTCTTCTCCCATCCGCTGCTGGGTCCGTTGCCTCCAGCGAGCCCAGACTCTCTGCAGACGACTTTGCTCTTCGTGAAGAATGGCCTGAGGGTATATGTCCAATTTCACTCGCTGCGTTGATGCTGCAAGTATCAACCGAGGGACAACATACCATCCGCTGTGACAGCATCTCGTCTTTGTGTTTCTCCGCCTGTTCCTGCCAGGTGTGCAACACCCAGGTGCACAGGCGCTGCCTGGAGATTAGCAAGGTGACAAATAATTGTTACGGAGGTCTGGACATGATGAATACAGAAAGGTGGGAAATTTACGCACGTATTGTAAACATCTGCCCTGCGTCTCCTGTCTTTCTTCAGCCTTTTCTGCAGAATAAACTCAATCCAGGAGTTCAGGTATCGTGGCAACAAGTGCTCTGCAAACCAGATATCCGCACGACACTCCAGCTCCTGCATCAAAATAGCCAATAAAAAGAAAGTGTATATGTGTTAAATGGCACACATTGATCAAATTGTCTTTTCTGACTTATAAATGTTGTTACAATGTCAGATACTTGTGTTAGCTATTTGATTCAAACTTAACTTTCAGAGACCCTGTTAAAAAATACCTAAAATTGTTCAATTTAACTTGGCAAACTTTAAATATATAAGGCCATACTTGACGGGAGAGTCTGCAAAGGTTTATATGCACACTATGATATATAGTCACATTAATTAATAACACATGACTTGGTCCCATACATCTGAAAGCACTTGGAGCCCACTCAAGTCTCTGTCTAAGAGAAAAGAGAACATTTAAAACTCTAGACAGGAAGCTCTTGCATTATCACAATGTTGTTAGTAAGTATAATATTTTAGATTTAGAACAAAATCAAAAGTTTCTGGATGCTTTCCTTATTTGTGAAGTTCTGAATGGACTAGATCCTCCACCCTTGATGGATTTTATACTGTATGTAAAAAAAACAACAGTAGGGTCAATAATACTGTATATTAGAGGCACAACATTATGGAATACTTTGTTGGAGCACATAAGAAACTGTGACACCTACCTGACATTTAAAGCAATTGATGTCAAACCAGTCATTCTCCAATAGATAAACCTTTCTTCGGTGTCTGTCGTGTTATTGTTTGTCTATTGTGTCCATATTGTCTATGTGTCCAACTGTGTGTTTGTGTTTTTCTACCTGTTTAGGACAGTGTATGCAATTTAGCCTTTGTGCTAATTGTAGCATATTTATGTTGAAGCGCTTTTTTGCTGACACATTAATTAATATGTATTGTCCTGATTCAAATAAATCATATAAAAATAAAAAACAAAACAAACAAAAAAACAGTGTTAAAGCGTCAAATCATAGGGTTCATGTATTTTGGCGTAGGCTTGTACGCAGTTTTGGAAGCTTTTGCTATTCGGCTACGTCGTGAATTAACTGCGCGGTGGACGTACTTATTTAGATATCAAGTCAAGCGCTAAACCAAAGGGGGAGGAACACACTCCCCCTCTGCTTCGGGCTATGTAGAAACACATAAAAAAAAGTAGAATACGTTTTTACAGTCTTGTCCCACATCACGCTTCAAATTCTGCAGCTTTACCACATTGTGATCATTTGGTGGTGTTTTTAAACCATATTCTACAATCTCAGATAATAGTAAAACTAGCAAGCACAAGGGAATATGAAATTAATTTTGGTCCAAAACAAATTAGCTTTAATTTTAAGTATTTCCCACTACCTTATGTTGTATATTTTTTATACTAGATTATTATTTCATTTTATGATCGATTACATCAAGAAATGTTATTTCATTTACCCAGTCAATGTCGAATCTATATATTTGTATCAAATGCTTTTGTTAGATCCATAAACACTGCTGCCACACTGTTTATGATCAATTGCATTGTTAATTTCCTCTGTGACTTCGATTAATGCCATCAGTGTTGAGATGTTAGCTTTGTATCCTAATTGTTGAAAAAAAAAGTGTTACACTTTGCTGATTAATTTGTCCAATCTGTAGGTTGTATTCAGTCACATTACTTTTTCTGGGATGCTTACGAAGGGTGAACAAAGTGGTGGTCAACCAAACCAATATGGCTACCGTACAAAAAGAGTGTGAACTGAGTATGCCAGGGGTCTAGATCTTACCAGTAAAAGCAAATACAAGCAAAAAAAAATGTCTAACTATGCAATAGAATCTATCCCTATAGGTTTTAAAAATAAGATTTCTCAAGTGATCTCCACGATTATCCATCAGTTGTGTTCCCAGACATGTTGAACTAACTCACTGAAAAAAATGCTTCTAATGAGCAAATACATCTGCAAATGGAACAAGTCATAATCCTCTTGGTAAGATATATTAAAATAAGACAAAAGTGATCTTGAAATGAGCATTTAAAACTTATTATTAGCTATACTTAATAGTATTGTGAAGTTGTGTGTCTTATAACAAACTTGTGATGCTCAAAAGTAGTATTTTTTCCCCTTAGCAAGTCACAATCTTGCTGATTGTGACTTGTATTAAGTTTGTTTAGAGATTTTGATTAGAGACTAGAAATATATACTTGGTGAGATTGCGATTTTTTTTCCAGTGCTAGTGCTCCAGAAGTCATTCTACACGACAGAGCAGATAACAACTTTGCAAACATCTTTGTCTGTGGTTGGATCAAATACATTTGTAAAAAAGATTCTCCCGGATACAACATGCATTGTTTTTGCTTATGTGGGGATGCATTTTATGGTTTAACTTTGTGTTTTGTGAAGACGCGTCCTCGCCAACAAAAGTGCGTGTAGGACTCAATAGCCTCGATTCGCTAACTCGATAGTGGATAGGAGTTATTGTGATGTAGAGAAATCCCATATTTTTACCAATTTTCCCAGGCGATTTCCCATATTTTTTAAATGCAAATGTTGACGCTCCTCTGAGCCACAGTATGAGAAACACATAATAAAAGTGTTTGTGAAATACACTGATGTTTTTTGGTGCTAAATTAAGCATACAAACATGTCGCGACTGGTTTCCTAAAAATAAAAATAAAACATTTAATTAAAGCCTTGTTTACCGACATGTAATATTCATGTTTAGCTAACGTTTTTCGGCAAATGAATATCGGCTCAAATTAGCGGTTATCAGCCCCCTTGACTACTAATAATCGCAAACCATATCAGTCGATCTCTAACGCGTGCACCAACACATACCCACTGTACCCTCCAGTATGTTACAGAGTACAGTTGCATGTCTGTTGCAAACTAGGAGTGAAACACTCAAAATGCTTCACCTAGTTAGCGAGCTACACAGTCATTTTGTTAATGATTTCTTTCTTTAATTTAATGAATACCATCCACTTTTTCTTCTCAGCACTTACTTTCTACCTTCCTTCCCATTGTTGGAAAAACAGAGTTATGTCCATCTCTAGCTATAGGATAATGGTAGTGAGTAAGAAAATATGTTTTGGTTGGATCTTATGGGGTTCACAGCCGGATTCACTATGCTAAGTAGCAGTGCGTAATCTTGGACCCAAAAAACAGGAAATCATAACAATTAGCTGAGAGAAGGCTTGTATACAAAAATCTCTCAAGCTGGTGCAATCGTATCCCGAGTCACCACTGCACTTTCTTCATCCCAAGATGTGTACAGGATAGCGAGTAAGAAAAGATGTTTTGGTGGATCTTACGGGGTTCACAGCCGGATTCACTATGCTAAGTAGCAGTGTGGAATCTTGGACCCAAAAAACAAAGAATCATAACAATTAGCTGAGAGAAAGCTTGTATACAAAAAACTCTCAAGCTGGTGCGATCGTGTCCCGAGTCACCACTGCACTTTCTTCATCCCGAGATGTGTACAGGGTAAATTTGCAATCTTCCCCTCTCAGCCATAACTCTTGGATTAGGCAGCCTCCTCCTGACTGCGCTGACTCTGTTGCAATTGGTCAGGGGTCGACTCCTGTTCCTTGTCCTCCGCTCAAAGCTGCATAGAGACACACCCCCCTTAAGCGATTACGTGCTTATGGTTATCAGCAAACAACAAAGAAGAATTTAATGTTGAATATAATTTGAAAAATATTGGAGAATCCATCGTGGAACCATGCTTTGTCGAGAGCAGAGGAACAGCGATTGTAAAGTAGGTCTTCGGCTCCCCAAAAATAACAAATCTTAAAATTGCTGCCTTACACTAGTTTATATACACAATTTCAACAACAAAAATAACACTTAATGGCTTTTTTTTTTTCAAACGACAACCAGTACTCAGTAGCAGTCTCGGGTTAGCACTGGGCACCAGCAAGTTGCTGCAATCTTGTTTAAAACAGTCGGACTTGGGACCTGTTCACATGGGAACGTTTTTAGGTGGGAACGGTAAAGTATTTTACCATTCAGTCTTTTATACACACTGGAACACCAGTGTGAGAAAGTCTGATAACACTGTCTTGTCGTTATCATGTGGACAAGAAATACCAAGAAAATTACAAACCCTGTTTCCATATGAGTTGGGAAATTGTGTTAGATGTAAATATAAACAGAATACAATGATTTGCAAATCCTTTTCAACCCATATTCAATTGAATGCACTACAAAGACAAGATATTTGTTGTTCAAACTCATAAACTTTATTTTTTTTTTGCAAATAATAATTACCTTAGAATTTCATGGCTGCAACACGTACCAAAGTAGTTGGGAAAGAGCATGTTCACCACTGTGTTACATCACCTTTTCTTTTAACAACACTCAATAAACGTTTGGGAACTGAGGAAACTAATTGTTGAAGCTTTTAAAGTGTAATTCTTTCCTATTCTTGTTTTATGTAGAGCTTAAGTCGTTCAACAGTCCAGGTTCTCCGCGGTCGTATTTTACGCTTCATAATGCGGCAGGCATTTTCGATAGGAGACAGGTCTGAACTGCAGGCGGGCCAGGAAAGTACCCGCACTCTTTTTTTTACGAAGCCACGCCGTTGTAACACGTGCTGAATGTGGCTTGGCATTGTCTTGCCGAAATAAGCAGGAGCGTCCATGAAAAAGATGGCGCTTAGATGGCAGCATATGTTGTTCCAAAACCTGTATGTACCTTTCAGCATTAATAGTGCCTTCACAGATGTGTAAGTTACCCATGCCTTGGGCACTAATGCACCCCCATACCATCACAGATGCTGGCTTTTGAACTTTGCAACGATAAAAGTCTGGATGGTTCGCTTCCCCTTTGGTCCGGATGACACGATGTCGAATATTTCCAAAAACAATTTGAAATGTGGACTCGTCACTTGTTGCTGGCATGAAATTCTAAAGTTAATGATTATTTGCAAAAAAAAAAATGTTAATCAGTTTGAACATCAAATGTCGTCTTTGTAGCATATTCGACTGAAAATGGGTTGAAAAAGATTTGCAAATCATTGTATTCCGTTTATTTACATCTAACATAATTTCCCAACTCATATGGAAACGGGGTTTGTACTATTTTTTGAAAACGATGACATCACCACACTGTCATGTGACCAGAAAAAAGAAATAAGGCACGTAGCATCTGCTAACAACAATGGTACACAACAAAGTTGTGTTTGTGTTGTAGTTATTTCTTTTAGAAGTGTGGCAACAAAGACAGACTATATTACACGTCATATTATTTTAAATATTACCAGAATGTCAAGCTAGGAACACCAGAAGAATAAGTTTGTGCTTTATTGTCTCCTTTACTCCTGTTTACTACTGTGAAAACCAGCGTTTAATATTGTAACTTTTGTTTCTGACTTTCTGCTGTGCACTATGGACACCTCCGTCCCATGCACACAGCACTCTCCTTAATTCATCTCTTTTGTGGTCCAAATCGCCCCTGCTATATTTTCATTCTAGTCCTGTGTTTTTCAACCTTTTTTCAGTGATGTACCCCCTGTGAACATATTTTTCATTCAAGTACCCTCTAATCAGAGCAAAGCATTTTTGGTTGAAAAAAAGAGATAAAGAAGTAAAATACAGCACTATGTCATCAGTTTCTGATTTATTAAATTCTATAACAGTGCAAAATATTGCTCATTTGTAGTGGTCTTTCTTGAACTAATTGGAAAAAAATATATTAAAAAAACTAAAAACTTGTTGAAAAATAAACAAGTGATTCAATTATAAATAAAGATTTCTACACATAGAAGTAATCATCAACTTAAAGTGCCCTCTTTGGGGATTGTAATAGAGATCCATCTGGATAAGCTTGGACCTTAAATCCTACTGAATAGCTCTTAATCGTTTTCCCTTTATGCAAATTCAAATTACGGGTTTTGAAATCAGCCTCCTCCATTTTGAAAATGATGACAGGGGAAGTGTCACTCGTGACGTCACAAGTTTGACCAGGCAGTAATACTAAGCATGCGCTAATTATTTTGGGAATCGAGTTTGACCCGGCAGTAATTCAAGGCAGGCGCATACTATATGCCCTGCGCCAATTCATGGAAATACGGTAATTCTAAACATTTCTTCACAAAAAAAGAAATCTTTAACATCAATATTTATGGAATATGTCCACAAAAAAATCTAGCTGTCAACACAGAATATTGCATTGTTGCATTTCTTTTCACAGTTTATGGATTTACATTCATATTTTGTTGAAATATCATTCAAATATTTTTTTTAAATCTCACGAACCCCTTGGCATACCTTCAAGTACCCCCATGGGTACGCATACCCCCATTTGAGAACCACTGTTCTAGTCAACATTCATACTTTTTTCTACAGTGATCTAGATAAGATGTTAAGTTTCAATTCACCATTGTGTCCAAAATGAAATACCTGCATGTGTCTTCGCTCTGCGAGTTTCTCCCTCCAGTGGTCGTAAAAGCGACCCAACAAGGTCATGCTGCCAAGAAAAATAAAAAAAAAGACAAAAACCCGCAGCGGTGAAATTTAGTAGGTTAATTTAACAGCGCCACATAGCAGAAAATTATGAAAAAGGGGACAAGTAAAGCACCGGTAGTTGGTCAGCGCCATGTCTGTCAGGGCTTGGAAAGGTTCATCTTCAGCCTCTTCCAACCTGTCTTTCCACAGCCCCCAATATCTATTGATCACCTGTGTGAAATATTAAAACAAGGCATACATGGATTTAACTGACACAAGCCACAACACTAAGTACACTAGCACAATCCAATGTAGAACAATTAAAGGTGTAACCGTAAACCGTAATCACAGTTTTAAAAGCATGTTTAATTTCATTTTGGGTCCAGTATAGGATGCCTTTGTTCTGCATCGAATGATCTGTACCAAAAAAACATAATACGAAAACATGTACCGTTAATCCCTTGATCCAACATATAGGCTACCTTCAATGTCATTGACAATGTCAATGACATCCATGAAATATCAACACCAGAGTCGGGGACAAAAATATGGATATGGCAATATATCATAATACTTTTTCTAACAATATAATATTGATTCTCAATGTCTTTTTTATATATATTTTCAAATATATATATATATATATATATATATATATATATATATATATATATATATATATATATATATATATATATATATATATATAAATAAATATATATATAAATAAAAGACATTTTTGACATTTCAGTGGCAATAAACTTTATCCACTTTCACAACAATTTGCAATAAATTGAACCCTTGTTCATCACTCTTAATTAGTTCTGGACATGACCGTGGTCAATTCATTTCTGCAAAGTAGGAATTATTCATTTAAATATTTAATATTTCAAAGCCTAGTCCATAACAAAAGCTGTTTATGACTTTCTAAATACGGTGCATTTCTCAACATTATGAGAGCCCTCTAAACATGAAATAACACTAACAAAGTCACCTTTACACTCCTTTAATCCAATATAGTAAATGCTGCCTTAGGCTGAGCCAATCAGTGGCCACAATGCTGAACAGCAAATTGATAAGTTTGGTCTAGTCTTGTAGTCAATACTACTGTAGTATTGATATTTTTAGTCCATTTAACCATTATTTTAATACCTGAAAATTCTCAATTTAGGCTGACAATAGGTAGAATGTACATGAAAAAAGTGTAGCTGCAAACTTCAAAGTGATATATACCAAAGGATGGCTGTAAATCATTTAAGTCACATTGTTTTTGGAGTTTGGGTTGTGTGTGGAGAAAAAGACTGCTGCAAATCAATTCAGTCAACATTATGCAGCAGGAAGATGCTTTGACAAGACATGATGTCGTCAAACTGTAAAACTGAATTCAAAGTGTGTTCTAAAACTACGAGCAGCATAGTAGAAAACATTTTAAGATAAAGACTAGTGGTGCAATAGTATAGGTAACCCACAGTACGGTTTGTACCTTGGTTTTTGGACCACTGATTTGGTTAATTTTTAGTACGTCATTTATGTTTAAGGTGAAAAGTTTTTCCCCAAAATGTCTCTCAAAAGTATAATTTGTGTACTGATAAGACATATTTTAAACACCTTCAAATGGTAAATTACAACATATTTATGCACTAATTGTACATCAGTGCTTCTCACCAGTGGTTTGGCAGCGGTTCGCACAATCACAATGGCAAGCGGTGACCCAACTTGCACACATTTATTACGGGTAAGTCAAATACCTTATAGCTTGAATTTGAAGTAGTGAAAAATAAAACTGTGCCAGCATAAGTCCAACAATTACTTTATAGTTTTTATCCACATATTGAGAAAAACAACATTTTAAATCAGAAACTAAGAAGTGTCTGTAGTTTTTCAGATATGGTATAAATGAGGAGTTGAATCAGAGCAAACATAAATATTAAGTGTGAATAAAACATATATAAACATAAAAACATATTATTCTTCTGATTAACTCAGTTTGGCCCAATAGTTCAGTCACATAGTTTTACCTGCAACTCCACATTGTAGGCAGAATTGGTTCAGGCAATGAGCAGCACTCATGAATGGTGAGATGCTGTCTCTCGCGAGAGGGTTCAACAGATTTGAATAAAGACATTGTTCCTTTAAATTGTGGACTTTTACCTTTTCTGCTCGTGCTGTGCATAATTTTTTTTTTTTGTTGTTGAAGACCGGGGGCATAAGGTGAGGTATGGGTAGAGGCTTGAACAGTGCCTAAACACTTGGCCGCAGGGAAGGCTTTATGCTACCTGCACAAGTGTGCTTGCACACTTCAAAATAAATTACAAAAACAAAACACTGCGGTCCACTAGGGTGGACTGTCCCGTGCAGAGCAGACTAAACACTCCTGTATTTTACTGTGTATAGTTGCATCTTTAAAAAAACGATAAAGTATCAATAACAGAAATTTTAAAAACTTTTTTTGGGTGTTTACAATATTTGTGTGTTTCATTATTTGCAGGGTTTTGGAATGTAACCCCCATTCAGAGGGTGGATATATTGTATGTGTATTTACACTATCATCAAATGCCAGTTACTTACAGTCTGGTAATGATGTTGGACAGCCGCCTCATTGTTCAGACGCCGTGCTCTGTTCTGGCTCACATTGAACGACATGCCCTGCAGTACGGCACGCTGAAAGAAGAACACACATCAGTAATCATTAACCAAGACTCTTCTCCAGATCATACCTGCAGGTGCTGATGGTGGTGTTGACTGGCCATTTGGTCTCGGCCTGCTTTTTCTTTGCGCCGTCTCACATCTGCGGAGGAGCTTAAGAATGAAACTGGTAGATCCGAGTTGGCAGTAAAAGCTAAATTTAAAAAAAAGAGGATACAGGCCCTCCATTTCAACACTGCTCGACGCTGAGTGCACCGAATGGTCAGCTGCTCCGCCACTTGCAAACGCTTCTCCTCGCTGTGTTTACGAAGCCACGCAATCCTCCACACTTCCCAGCTCTGCCTCATCAAGTGAAGATGGGCAGTGTGCATAGCCACAGCTGAATGACCAAGAGAAAAAATTCATTCTGAACGGTGACGCTTTTACAAAAATGACTTAAAAGATCTCCGAGATAACCTTGCAACTGTTTCTTGTGCTGGCGAGAGGAGACAACAGATTGCCACTGAATCAGCCATTTCTTTTTCCCGCTGCTGATGTAGTGAAGAGAGGCTTTGGATTCATTCTCTCTTTTGGAACAAATAGCAAAGTGCCTCTTTTTCCACTGATGAAAAGCCTTTCCCAAAAGAAAACAAGAAAGAGGTTAACACACTAGGGATGGGATTTATGGCTCTGTGAAGACGCTTGGATCTTTAGGAGCCGTTACGTTCAAAAGAGTGGCTTGTTATTATATTTAGTTTTTTAAAACTGTTTTTATTTTATTTTTCATGAAGGACACAATCCTAAGTATCATTAGAAACATTTTTTTTCACAAATATTACTCTGTGGGTGAGACTATTTTAAAATATTGGATATAATTGTATGTTGGTTTTTTGGGGGGTTTTTCTTGACATCCTTTCCAGCCACCCAGGCAAATCATATTGTTGATGTAGATACGCATATTTGCTGTACATATTTGCTTTACAAAAGAGAAGTGTGGGAATACTTCTTTTGTTGCCTTATTTATACTTGACTTTATTAAATGAATATATTTAGTGTTTGGCACAGCTGGACCGCAGCAGGAGGGGACAGAAAGAAGAAAAAAAAGTACATGGGGGAAATTGCGGGGACAAGAACAGATAGTACAGAAAGGGACCACAACAATAACAAAAACAACAAAAACATCAGCAAATGCGATAACAAAAATTATAACAAAGAAGAACCAATAAATTAAGTAGATATAATAATAATAATACAGAAATGACAATGAACATTATTGCACACAAATGGAGCACTACAACTACAATAGAAATAACACTATTAATAATGAATAATAATAATAATAATAATAATAATAATTACCTCTATTATCAACATTACAATCACTTGAAATGCAACAATACATTAATGTAAGGAATACTTAAATTACAAAAAACAGAAGATAAGGGGGGTGGAAAGACGAGCGGACTATATTAACCTTGTATATTCCTTTAAAGGCGGCACGGCTTGCAGTCAGTGATCAGATCAATGCAAACATCAGTGCAAAGATAAGTAAGGAAACTCCAACTGGTGTGCTGGCTGGAAAATATCACTCCAAAATAATCCCCAACAGGACTTCAGATAAAACAGTTACCAAGTTGAGAGCAAATATACATACACTCAAAATGTTAATGTATGATATTCTGACAATAAAATTGAATTTGTGTCCACATATTGGGGTACATCCCATCCATCCATTTTCTACCGCTTATTCCCTTTCGGGGTCGCGGGGGGCGCTGGTGCCTATCTCAGCTACAATCGGGCGGAAGGCGGGGTACACCCTGGACAAGTCGCCACCTCATCGCAGGGCCAACACAGATAGACAACATTCACACTCACATTCACACATTAGGGCCAATTTAGTGTTGCCAATCAACCTATCCCCAGGTGCATGTCTTTGGAAGTGGGAGGAAGCCGGAGTACCCGGAGGGAACCCATGCAGTCACGGGGAGAACGTGCAAACTCCACACAGAAAGATCCCAACCCTGGATTTGAACCCAGGACTGCAGGAACTTCTTATTGTGAGGCAGACGCACTAAACCCTCTGCCACCGTGAAGCTATTGGGGTACATCTAAGGTTAATTTAAATTGTGCAACCAAGTAATAACCTGTGATTAATCATGATAACCAAGAATCAAAAGTGTAATTCTTCTAATTGAAAATATAATTTGACAGCCTTAAGGAGGGGCCCTGGGGATGCAGGGGTTTTGCACCCAACCACCACCGAAAACAGTTTGAAAAGAAAAAAAAGATATCATGATTGCACTTAACAGAACAACAACAATGTAAAAATATCACCCTTTTAATAAATAATTTCAATCATGAATACATCTCCTCTGCGACGGATGCATCCACGTCCGTGCCAGTGTAAAAGAAGCCAGTCAGCTTTAAGTAAAGTGCTGGCGATCCGGAAGACTGCCTGTGTTTTAGCTCAATAGTCATACACACAGGCAAAGTGCGTTCGAGCCCCGCTCGCAGCAGTAGAAAAACACAGCCCAGCCGAGAGAGAGGGAAGACAATCACTGGACAAAGCTAATTGTTTGCAAAAAATAACAAAGTTGACCAGTTTGAACGTTAAGTATCTTGTCTCTGCAGTGTATTCAATTGAATATAAGTTGAAAAAAGATTTGAAAAGCATTGTATTCTGTTTTTATTTATGATTTCCACAACGTGCCAATTTCACTGGTTTTGGGGTTAGTACATAAAAGTGCCTTTTGGAGACACACTCTGGCATCAAAACAGTGCAAACTCAGCTTGTGCTGTTTCTCTCTGTGTGCGTAGTTCCTTTCCCTTTTGGAACTTGCTTTGGGGCGAGTATCTTCAACACGGAGCAGCGTCTCTCCTCCTTTCTGCTTTTTCACTTTAAAATGTGACAGTCGAACAGTGTATACCTTCTGAATAGCATTAAAGTCATTAGATATGTGTGTATTTTGTCATTTAATATACAGGTGTCACATAATAATTACAATATCGGGCAAATGTTCACTTATTTCAGCAATTTGATTTACAAGGTGAAACTAATAAATGACATAGGCTCAGAAACATGCAACTCAAGCTATCTAAAACCTTCTTTAGACATAATATTGATGATTATTGGTTAAAGCTTATGAAATATTCAAACTGAAAATCTTAGAAATGTTGGGGTTTTCAAAAACCGTAAGCCATGATCATCAAAATTAGAACAAATTAAGGTTTGATGTATCTCACGTTGTAACTAATGAGTTTATATCACATATTCATGTTACATTTGAAGTTGAATTGCTGACATGAAAGGACCTTTGTACAAACCCCGTTTCCATATGAGTTGGGGAAATGTGTTAGATGTAAATATAAACGGAATACAATGATTTACAAATCATTTTCAACCCATATTCAGTTGAATATGCTACAAAGACAACATATTTGATGTTCAAACTGATAAAAAAAAATTTTTTTTGCAAATAAACATTAACTTTAAGATTTGATGCCAGCAACACGTGACAAAGAAGTTGGGAAAGGTGGCAATAAATACTGATAAAGTTGAGAAGAGCTCATCAAACACTTATATGGAACATCCCACAGGTGTGCAGGGTAATAGGGAACAGTTGGGTGCCATGATTGGGTATAAAAGCAGCTTACATGAAATGCTAAGTAATTCACAAACAAGGATGGGGCGAGGGTCACCACTTTCTAAGCAAATTGTCGAACAGTTTTAGAACAACATTTCTCAACGAGCTATTGCAAGGAATTTAGGGATTTTGCCATTTACGGTCCGTAAAATCATCAACAAGTTCAGAGAATCTGGAGAAATCATTGCATGTAAGCGATGATATTACGGACTTTTGATCCCTCAGGCAGTACTGCATCAAAAACCCGACATCAGTGTGTAAAGGATATCACCACATGGGCTCAGGAACACTTCATAAAACCACTGTCAGTAACTACAGTTGGTCGCTACATCTGTAAGTGCAAGTTAAAACTCTACTATGCAAAGCCAAACCCATTTATCAACAATATCCTGAAACGCCGCCGGCTTGGCTGGGCCTAAGCTCACCTAAGATGGACTGATGCAAAGTAGAAAGGTGTTCTGTGGTCTGACGAGTCCACATTTCAAGTTATATTTGGAAACAGAGGACGTGGTGTCCTCCAGAACAAAGAGGAAAATAACCATTCGGATTGTTATAGGCGCAAAGTTCAAAAGCTAGCATCTGTGATGGTATGGGGGTTTATTAGTCTCCTAGGCATGGGTAACTTACACATCAGTGAAGGCACCATTAATGCTAAAAGTTCCATACAGGTTTTGGAGCAACATATGTTGTCATCCAAGCAACGTTATCATGGGCGCACCTGCTTATTTCAGCAAGACAAGTGTTACAACAGCGTGGCTTCCTAAAAAAAGAATGCAGATACATTCCTAGCCCGCATGCAGTCCAGACCTGTCTCCCATCGAAAATGTGTGGCGCATTATGAAGCATAAAATACGACAGGGGAGACTCAGGACTGTTGAACGACTGAAGCTCTACATAAAATAAGAATGGGAACGATTTCCACTTTCAAAGCTTCAACAATTAGTTTCCTCAGTTCCCAAACGTTTATTGAGTGTTGTTAAAAGAAAAAGTGATGTAACACAGTGGTGAACATGCCCTTTCCTAACTACTTTGGCACGTGTTGCAGCTATGAAATTCTAAGTTAATTATTATTTGCAAAAAAAAATAAAGTTTATGAGTTTGAACATCAAATATCTTGTCTTTGTAGTGCATTCATTTGAATATAGGTTGAAAAGGATTTGCAAATCATTGTATTCTGTTTATATTTACATCTAACACAATTTTCCAACTCATATGGAAACGGGGTTTGTATATTCAATTTTTTCAGTTCTCAATTCTGCTTAATGATTAATGGGATAGGCTCCAGAAACCCCTTGACCCTGAGAGGAACAAGCGGTCGAAAATGGATGTATGGAAGGGTTTCTGGAGGTTTTTTCGAGGGTTTTATGGGCGCAATATAGGACTTTCGATATGTTGATTCAGTTGTTCGCTATTTATTTCCGATTTTGAACAATAAAAAAAGCCAAGTACAGTATATGTGTTCTTGTCTTATATATGCATTGTGAATTATAGACAGCACATCTCTTTGCAATGTTTGCATATTTCCAGTATGACTGATCTGATGATATGGTCATAGTGCAGAAGTACGACCTCAAATCTACGGAAAATGCTGAAGCTACTCGGAACGGAAATGGCCGTCTGAAATTGTGGTATTTTTTAGGGGTGTAACGGTACACAAAAATTTCGGTTTGGTACGTACCTCGGTTTAGAGGTCACGGTTCGGTTCATTTTTGTTACAGTAAGAAAACAACAAAATATTAATTTTTTGATCATTTATTTACCAAATTTGTAAACAATGGCTTTATCCTTTTAACATTGGGAACACTATAATAATTCTGCCCACGTTAATCAACATTAAACTGCCTCAACTTGTTGCTCAGATTAAATAAAATGACAAAACTTTTCGTCTACATATAAAAAGTGCAACATTAAACAGTTTCAAGTCAACTCATTATGCTTAATTTATTACAGCATTTGGGAAGCCTGTAGTTGATTTTTATTATGTAAATCTTATATTTTTATCAACATGTGATAGCAGGGACCCTGCCATTCAAAATAGGCTGCTACATTACCAATGATTAATGTAACTATAGCTGAAAAAATAGCACAATAGCAATAGGAGAGACTATTCATCCCTGAACACCATGAAGTTCATGTAGGCTTAATGATGCAGTTACATTATTATATCACTAGCATACACACACACGCACGCACACACGCACACACACAGCAAAATGAGCTAACGTTACGCTAAAAAATAATGAGCCTTCACCTCAAGCCAGGACTGCGAGCGAGCTGAGCTGCAGTTTGTTTCTCGAACGTCATCTAAAACGTTGACCTGGGAGGTGGTTATTATAATTTGGGGAGAGTCCGCTGTTCACCTGCTAAACACCTATCTGCTCAACGCTGAAGCGCTGACTACATGCGCTCTGAATACGCACTGCTGATTGGTTGTTACAGCTCTGAATACGCACTGCTGATTGGCTGTTTCCACTATATAGGTAAACAATCAGTTGGTTGTGTGGGTGGGACAATGCTGGGTGCTGTGTAGGAGACAGAGGCAGAACGGAACGGAGCAGCTTGTTAAGACTTAATCTTAGGCGGCTACTTCATATGTTCGTATGGAAACTCGTTCGGTACACCTCCGAACCGAACCGGAACCCCTGTACCGAAACGGTTCAATACAAATACACGTACCAATACACCCCTAGTATTTTGTAATGTTTAGATGGTATTTTCATAAACTTTGCAGATTGTCATACATTGCAACGCAATTGAGCATATAAATTCAACTTATTTTTACATTCTACTGGTACTTTAAAGTACAGACACACCAAATGTGGCTCAGTAAAAACACTTTTAAACTATCTAAAGTCTGGCATCAAGACTAGATTTCGGGTAGCACTTTAAATACCCCATTGCGGCACCTCTGTGACTTACTCAAAATTGTTGATAAATACAGTAATGCTGTATGACATCTGTACACAAGGCTACAAGTCGACATTGTGCTGGTGTACAAGAGCAAAAACCTCTGTCATTGTCTAATTACTTCTGCATAAAAATGTGTGTAAGTGCAAATGTCATGCAAAGAAATGGTGGTGCTTCACCCTGCTCTGTAGATTCACTGTCCGGAGCTTCAAGGCTTGGTCCTCCATTGTGCAAATGTTTTGATGCTGTTGATACTTAATCTGCCACAAACGCCACACTGACCTGCAAGAGTAACATAATAACCTGTTCAAATGTCACACTTGACTGTGGATCAACTTTTACATACCGAATATGTGTGCGTCTGTGCTGTTCTCGGGCTGATTGATTTCTTCTTCTTTTTAGCAGACACATCTGGATAAAATTCTCCCACTTGTGCAATACACGACGCATCCGTCGCCTGTCATCTGATAAACCCCAATAGTGCTTAAATTTGAGAAGTTATTTCCTTAAACCTTTTGTGGCAAAAACATACCGAACAATTTAGCCTTATGTATGTTGCTCTTCTTTTCGTCTTGCAGTGAAATAAAAGTTTGCCAACTTTGGAAAGTCAGAAGGAGCAGGTGATACCTTGATGAAAGACACAGTCATTAAGATTTGACAGTCATCATAATTCTGCATAACAATGTCTGATTCGAACTTGTGATGACACTCTGCGCGTAGGGACAGACTCCATTCTTTTCTGGACGCCCACCACTCGTCTCTCCATCCCTGAAATATTCGTCTCTGCAGCATATTGTCATAGTGGCACCTGCACATTAAAATAAAACGAAAATGACTGATGACTGCATCTTGTTTCCATGGATTGAGATATAATTTATTTTAAACAATTACCTCGCAACATAAGGAAGGATCTGACCAAAGGTGTTCTGCATCCATATTTTGAAGAATTTCCTTGCCAAGTGCCTGCAGAGATTGTAGATGTCACACAAAAAATACTTACTATATCCATCCATTTCTACCGCTTATCCCTTTTGGGGTCGCGGGGGTGCTGGAGCCTATCTCAGCTGCATTCGGGCGGAAGGGGGTGTACAACCTGGACAATTCGCCAGCACCATTCTGCAAAACAAAATGCAAACGCAACAGATTTAGCACCTTATTCTTAACTCCTTCAGCCTTCCGCCTTTGTTCCAATTGTATCCAACTGTGCGTGGAATACGTGTACAAGAACATTGAGCTGTGCGCGCTTCGCTTTCTGCACTAAATCTGACCGCGTGCAGCATTTGTCTTTGAAGATCGGCTGGTTTTGTTGAGTTGTTTTCCATTATTACGAAGACGAGACTATTGGTCTAAAATATTGCATGGAAATAACAAAACGCCACGTCGACTTTAGAATTGAGGTGGTGAGTTTTATGCCGTAATTTAGTGTACGAACTATTTTGGATAACTTGACTACCGCGCATTTGTTTTTGTTTTCTTGTCACGTGACGAGAAATGCACGAGCGGATGTGTTTCATTTACGGACCTGTCAGCAGCGATGTTGCTCTCGACTGACTTGGAGAGGGAAGAGAGCCAACGCAGCGACTAAAAGTCCACAAATCAAGCGTACCCCGAAGTAGAACTTAGCTGTCCGAGTATATGCCTTACAACAACTCTAAACTTAGCATACTGTCCCGCGACATTGTCACATCTCATGACGCATTTTTCTCCACTACTCATAAATGTATGTGTACTTTTAAGTAACTCGGAGTTGTGCTGTAGGTTTTGTCAATATTAGGTATCAAACATGTCCGGCTCGTTGGATTTCTACAAAGGCGCGACGGGCACCCCGTTGGCTTTCCGAAGACCTTCTTAAAGAGGCGATCAGAGAAAAAAACACTGCTACGACTCAGGAAAGAGAGAACGTGTAGACAAGTATTTCAGATTACTCAGAGATATTTTTGTCCCATTAAGACCGTATAGTTAGTTAAAGTCACCCTAGTGCTGTTCGTTTCTTCCCATTACTGCAGCAACCCGGCCGGTGTAGGATTTGTGGGTGGGCTTTATCCCATTCCCCAGCTAGTTGGCTAGCTAGCTAGCTAAGGGGCTACATTAGCTAGCTAGCCGACGAACGTCAACTATAGCTCAACCACTTTCCGACGCTGCCGGCATACCGGTGAGTTTTTTAGCACTCGTTATCAATTCGTTATTTATCAGCGCTTTCGGCACTCGTAAATTGTACACCGAACAATATGTAATTGTGTTGTTTAATGTTTGCTGAAACTCCAAATGTAAATATACAACAAGTAAGATGTTGTAGAAGTAGTGTTTTGTAATGTTTAATCCAAATTTGGCTGTTGCAAATTGCTAATTTGCAATTGCTGTTTCCCGTTTCCTTCAAGCTGAAATCAATCAACGTGCTAATTGGATTGTCGGGACTTTCCAGTTCTCGTCGTCCCCAGGTGAATTTTAGCGTGCACAACTTTTCTGGCTTTTTAATGTAGTTTCCCTATCGTATTCATTATTTATAGCCTGCTTTTGACTATACGTTGAACCGTGTATTAGACTTGAAATGCTTTTAAAGGCCTACTGGAATTAGATTTTCTTATTTAAACTGGGATAGCAGGTCCATTCTATGTGTCATACTTGATCATTTTGCGATATTGCCATATTTTTGCTGAAAGGATTTAGGAGAGAACATCCACGATAAAGTTCGCAACTTTCGGTGCTAAGAGAAATGCCCTGCCTCTACCGGAAGTCGCAGACGATGACGTCACACGTGTGGGAGCTCCTCACATATTCGCATTGTTTTTAATGGGAGCCTCCAACAAAAAGTGCTATTCGGACCGAGAAAACAACAATTTCCCCATTAATTTGAGCGACGATGAAAGATTTGTGTTTGAGGATATTGATAGCAACGGACTAGAAAAAAAAAAAAAAGATAAAAAAAAAAAAAGTAACATAAAAAACGCGATTGCATTGGGACGGATTCCGATGTTTTTAGAGACACTTACTAGGATAATTCTGGGAAATCCCTTATCTTTCTATTGTGTTGCTAGTGTTTTAGTGAGTTAAATAGTACCTGGTAGTCGGTTTACGTCTACGGGTGTCTTGACGCCAATGTCTCAGGGGAGTCGACGGCAGCTTTATGGACGGCACAAGCTAAGCTTTTCTCCGGTAAGAAGCAACTTTTTACCACAATTTTTTTACCGAAAACTGCTGGTCGACATTCCGTCGTGGTTCATGTTTGCTTGACCGCGCTCTGATCCATAGTAAAGTTTCACCTCCAGGAATTGTAAACAAGGAATCACCGTGTGTTTTTTTGGCTAAAGGCTAAAGCTTCCCAACTCCATCTTTCTACTGTGACTTCTCCAATTATAATTGAACAAATTGCAAAAGATTCAGCAACACAGATCTCCAAAATATTCTGTAATTATGCCGATAAAGCAGGCGACTTTTAGGTGTGTGTGTGTGTGTGTGTGTGTGTGTGTGTGTGTGTGTGTGTGTGTGTGTGTGTGTGTGTGTGTGTGTGTGTGTGTGTGTGTGTGTGTGTGTGTGTGTGTGTGTGTGTGTGTGTGTGTGTGTGTGGAGAGCGCTCATATTTCCTTAAAACCCGTGACGTCTTGCTAACACGTCATTTTACACAACGTTTTCAAGACGAAACTCCCGGGAAATTTAAAATTGTAATTAAGTAAACTAAAAAGGCCGTATTGGCATGTGTTACAATGTTAATATTTCATCATTGATATATAAACTATCAAACTGCGTGGTGGGTAGTAGTGGGTTTCAGTAGGCCTTTAAATATGACTGGGCGATATAAACGAAAAAGTAGATCTCGATATATTTTTACTTAAACTCGATATTAGTGATGGGTTGATGAGGCGTCATGTATAGTTTTGACACATTGCAAAACTGTATTGATACTGTGTCAATACTTTGTCACTAAATACTGTCATCTGCTGGACATTAAAAATTCCTACAGGTTACCTATGGACGACTCAACTGACACTGATTTTATGACCTAGTATATACAATAATATAAACCAAGTCATTGTATTTCATTTAGGATTATTTCATATCTTCATTTAAATAAAAATATTTTTTTATCTTTTTAGATATAGTCAATAAATAATGCTAACATGTATCATAACATGGAAATCTAAGAGAACGTTGTGAATGAGGATACTTGTGGACTGGGATTTTTTTTTTTTTTTTTTTACATGCGCTCTGAATACCCACTGTTGATTGATTGATTGAAACTTTTATTAGTAGGTTGCACAGTATAGTACATATTCCGTTCAATTGACCACTAAATGGTAACACCCGAATAAGTTTTTCAACTTGTTTAAGTCGTGGTCCAAGTAAATCAATTCATGGCAAAAATATAATGAGTGATCCGTCGAGCTGGATTTGAACCAGCGCCCTACGGAACTCAGCATAAGCAAGTACAGTCCACCACTGTACCAACTGAGCTATTGAAGGAGTTAGCTGTAACTGCTTTTTAATGTAACCACATGGGTGTGTGGGTGGGACAATGCGGTTCAATATAAATACATGTAGCGTTACAGCCCTCCTAACAGACCGAGTAGAAACTTTGAGAGAACAGGATAAAACGACAAGGAAACGAACACAAATACTTTTTTTTCCGATATAAGATCAAAAATATTTCCACACGGCAGAAATCTTTTTTTTGCCTGAGGCTGTTCCATGATCTCCTACGACGATAAATGACAAACAGAAGTGCGGCGATTCTGTTGGCAGCAACAGCATCTTGTTGACAGATGTACTTCCTTATAAACACAGGTTGGCGCGAATACGTCAGTGCGACACAGTTCGCATATCGGTCACGTGACCAAAACAGCTCATGATCTGTCACGTGACTTTTTAAAAGTGGTACGCGCAGGGTTTCGCTCTATGAGCTCGACGCATGCGCCGATACATCGGTGTTGCCAGGCCCATCACTATTCTATATATATCTCTGTATATTTCGGTGAAAGTATACATATAAAGATTCATTTTTGGGTGATATTCAGTGAAATGGAAGTGAATGACAACTGCTGTTAAGTCAGTGGCACTTTTTATTCAGTGGTCAAAATGGGTATTAACAGCACTACTGTATAAGTAGCACAAAATCACAAAAAATAAAATAGAAAAATATATTTTTTCTACGTAAAATAAATAACGTAGCAGTGCAAATAATACAAAATGTGTCAAACTCAGACCAAAAAATACATTTGCAGGCACTTTGTGATTTACCTTCCTGGTTTTGATGACCCATCCTATCTTTTCTTTGATTGGCCTGTCACTAACTAATCGTGACTCATCATAGTAAACAACCAACCAATCATGGATGTTCTTATAGTACACAAACCACGTTAAACCCAGATTCCGATCTAACAAAGGTCTCAACTCATTCTCTTTCTATGCCACATCAATGTGGAATGCACTCCCAACAAGTGTAAAAGTGCATCTCTATATTCCTTCAAAACCGTCTCTAAAACAACACTTCCAGGCAACTTCAACCCTTTACTAATACCCTCCATTCACATCCCATCTCCCCGGATTGTAAATAACCTAATGTAAATAATCAAATGTATTTCTAATGTATATACTGTACTTGTTCTTATGCTATTTGAACTCACTATGTTCTCTGCTTGCTGTACATATCCTACCAAGTAAGACCTACACTGTTTCAATGTCCATTTCTCTGTTGATGCAATTGTTGATGACTGAAGTACTGATATCAACCAAAGCTCCTCATCCCACCCCCCGATTGTAAATAATTCAATGTATATACTATGATGATTAACCTGTGTGATGTCTGTATTATGCTGATAGTATATATTTGTACCATGAATTGATTAATGTGGACCCCGACTTAAACAAGTTGAAAAACTTATTCAGGTGTTACCATTTAGTGGTCAATTGTACAGAATATGTACTGAACTGTGCAATCTACTAATAAAAGTTTCAATTAATCAATCAATGCAAGCACGTCTTGGAAGTGAAGGGGTTTAATAACGCATGCAGGGGGAGCGGGTAGAACAAGTAACAAATAAGCGGCATTTGGTCATTTTAAGTGAAATAAATTATATCAGTATTACGATATCTTCTTAATTCATATCTTAAAAAATACATCGATACATCTTACAAACTTGATACATCGCACAGCCCTACTTCTAACTAAAAGTGTGTCCTCAATTGGGTCATGCAATGGGTGCCCATTAAAATTAAGCTCCTGAAATACACAAACTATTCCCAACAGAGTCATCGTTTGCCTGGAAGCTGTTTGTCTGAACCTGCAATCTGCCATGGACGGTGACGCTTGTGTTGAAGAGAAGATTGGAAGTGGTGATGCTGGGGATCAAGTTACAAAACCAGCAACAGCTCTACATAAATATACCAAGGTGATATAGTGGAATGAAAAAGCAATTGGGAAGTTTTTCATTTTTTAAGCTTTTCTGGATGTAATGTTTCATTCTGATTCCTCTATGTAGGAGGAGCTTCTTTATATAAAAGAGCTACCCATCTCCAATGAAAGGCCAGAATGTCTTTCAGAGAAATATGACAGGTAAGACTTTACATGGTTTCCCCTAATGTATTTGATGTTGTCATGGTGCACCGCCACAATTACCTGCAACACTTAAAAAAAAAATGTTTTACTTGAAAACAAAGCTAACTTGTATAATATATTGTGGCATCCAGAAAAAGACAGTCTGATGCTCTTTTTAGCTTTTATTGCTAGACTTATGATAGAGGGCCAAGTTCAAACAAGTATTTCCTCGTGCAAACATGTCTGTCTCCGTGCAGTTACAGTATGAATCCGTTCTAAAGTGTGGCTGACTGCAACAGCTACCTCACTGATGGAGCCGATCACCTCCTTTATTATTGGGCACTTATGGTCTAGTTTTGCACACGTTATTATTAATTTCATAAATGTGGGAATTGTTTTACTGTTTCTTATTCCAAATTAAATGTGATAAACGCTTATTTAGTGAAACAAAATGAAATGTAAAACTGTCTCAATATCCATAAATTAAAGATGCATCAATAATCGATTTGGAATTGAATTGTTGCTCCTGCATTGTAATCGAATCGGGATGTGCCCAAAGATTCCCAACTCTAATGTCAACCATATGCACTGGGTTGTCTGGATCGGAGGCATGTCCATGATGTGGATGTACTTTAATGTGTCCGGGGACAGCGATCTTCAAATTTTAAGATAACAGCGGCGTCTTGTAGGCATAGGATGGCTCCCAGCAGCGAGAAGCAAGTGTGACGCGTACATTGAACGACAGAAGTAAAGAGACTCTAAACACGAGAACAGTCTACCATAAAACCAGCAATTGATGTCAGATTTATTTTTAATTTTAATAAAGAGTGACTAAAAGGATTGGGGAAATCTTGAGGGGTGAAAAAAAAAAGATTCTCAAAGTACATTGTACAATAAGCAGCAACAATGGGAAAAAATGGAGCTAAATTATATTTAAGAAACAATGTTAATGCTATACATAGATTTGTTTTAAATGTATGTTTATTTTCCTTTCTTTTCTGTAATGTTTCCCTCTTGTATTTATGTTGTGCCATTTTTATTTTAAGACTTTTTGTATTTGTACTGCAACCACAAAATATCCCCAGTAAAGTGAAGTGAATTATATTTATATAGCGCTTTTCTCTAGTGACTCAAAGCGCTTTACATAGTGAAACCCAATATCTAAGTTACATTTAAACCAGTGTGGGTGGCACTGGGAGCAGATGGGTAAAGTGCCTTGCCCAAGGACACAACTGCAGTGACTAGGATGGCGGAAGCGGGAATCGAACCTGCAACCCTCAAGTTGCTGGCACGGCCACTCTACCAACCGAGTCTATCGTAGCCCTGCTTTATTCTCAGAATTTGTAGCAACATTTGTGGGTAAACTGATTTTGCAGTACACATGAATTTTAATTAAACCTGTGTTTTTTATTACTTATCCAGCCACTGTGAGAATAAGGCTTGACATTTTAGTTGGAGACAACTGTAAACCTATTTTAGTTTTTGGCTGCTGAAGCATTAGAATAACTTATTTGGAATTTCATCGTCGAACGATATGATTTGTCTTTTTCCTGGCTGAAATGTGCATTCATGTGAATAGTGTTAATGTGGAAAACCTTTTTTTTTTTTTTTGAGAAATTTAGATAGTGTTCCTGTAATTTCTGTCTGCGGGACTGCTTGTAATAGAAAGTGCCTTTGGATGATCTTGTCTGGCTCGTTAGGTGTGTTTCTCTTCATCACTTTATGGTTTTGAGGTAACATTAGTACTTTGTCACATACTAACAATATCTCTCCACGGTTCATGCTACACCTTCAAGTGGACAAAACTATTAGTCGTTCAAGCGGGGCTGTATAGTACAACAAATTTACTTGCATATTTGACTAAAAATAGATCGTAAGACTAGAAAAATAAAACGATAGCACTCGTGGGAAGAGTTATTTCAACCCTTTCATCTTCATTTTGCTCCTAAAATAAATCCATAAAAGTTGATATAATCAAGTAAGATTTGGCAAGAAGATACATTTTTCGTCAGTATATCATGCTAGTGCTATATCAACCCTCTGCGCTTTTGCTCAGCGTAGACGTTAGCAGTTGTACACTGCAATGCCACTCTTGTGACATGCTAGCTTAGCTACTACTAACATAATTGGCCAGTCACATTTAATGCAGATTCAGTTCCATTCACTGTTGACAAGGTTGATCAGAACACAAGTACTTGGTGAGTTATTTGATTTAATAAATGCAATAGCATAAGTGTAATGAAATTAAGTGGTGTTATCATTTTAGGGTTCAGAGTTTGCAGCTTCTGGTGAGTTTTATTTGGTGAGAGATACGCTCAAATGGCTATTTGTATGCTAAAGGTTGCGACCACGGATTTAGACGTACTGTATGTCAAAGGAGGTTGGAGCCTAAATGCAAACACATTTTTTTTTCACTGGCAAATATGGTCATAATTAAGGAAGAATTGGATTGTGTGAAAACATTGTGGGATGAATTGTACCTGGATGCTACATATAAAAAAACTTGACTACTTGCTGGCAACCAGCAGCATGAGTATTGCTGATGTTGTCAATTAAAGACTGTTGGATTTTTTGGGGAGATTTTGATGAAGAAACACCACCAATAACTGTGCTCAAGTCCATTTTCCCAGACATCACCTTTTATTGTAATCAGTCATGTGGTATTCTCTTGTTTTGGTGCAGTGATGGCGTCTGGGACCCCGAGAAGTGGCGTGCTTCGCTATATCCCACTTCAGGACGCAACTCTCCGATGGACTCTTTTAAAAAGGATTTTTTGGAGGACAGAATTCCACTGAAACGAAGAATCCCAGGTAAAGGACTGTCAAACCTGCAGAGCAAGAATAGATTTCATAAACTTCAATACAGTAGAGCTGAACAATTTAACAACATTTTGATTTTGATTATGGCTTCTCATGATCATGAAAATATAATCTAAAAAGCGATTAATGGACCTTCCGAAGCTTTTGACTGTGAAACAGATGAGCGAATGAATAAGGCAAGTTTGGGATCTCACTGTGGTTGAAACTAATTTGACACAGCGCCAGTATGCCTAATCAATCATCCCTGGACAAGTCGCCACCTCATCGCAGGGCTAACACAGATAGACAAGACAACATTCAGACTCACATTCACTCACTCAAGCGCCCCATCCTGAACTAAACAATGGAGAGACTGTCACTTAAAACAGCGACTAAACTAAAAAGCTAAAGCTAGCAAGCACAATCCATACACCCACAACACATCTCATCTGCTTGTTGTTGTGAACAACGTCGATGTAAGATCAATTTACAAACAGCAGTCACAACTTGAGGTGTGCACTTTTTTTTTTTTTTTTACCGCCCCGATTTCCTCCTTCCTAGTCAAGCTGAGAACAGCATAGCACATTTCCTTCCCTATAATAGTGCGGTACCCCATTTCTGTTCTAACTGCGCTTACAAAATAAAGGTTTTGAAAAAGTATCTTACACAAGCATAACTGGCTCAAAGCTCTTATTCATGAATTTACATAATCATGCTTTGATATATTGCACCAATAAATGTAAGGATTTTTGCATTTAAAGGTACTGTTTGTAACTTCCCCACAGTAACCTTGTTCAAAACATATTAGCGTTTTAACAGAATACATTTGTTTGACAATTGTCTATTTTTCACAACTGCAAAATTTACGTAATCATTTTTACTGGCCCAAATAAAATTATTGGACTTTACGGCTGTCGCTCACCCGGCCTCAACACGTAAGTGCAGAGGGCGCCTGCGCACATACAAAAGCAGTCACATACAAAAATCGCGTGCACGCACGTACGTAAATGCATCATTACGTACGTACGCAAGCACGCACGTACGTAAATGCATCATTACGTACGTACGCACGCACGTACGTATTTACGTAAATGCATCATTACCAGTAACTCTCAAACATTTTATTTTGTTGAATTTTATTTGACCCAAAAACACATTTTATGGTGGTAAAATGTAAAAATGGCATTAAAAACAAAACCAAACACAAAATTTTAATATTTTTCTATTGCTATTGTAATTAAAATTTTATTGTTACTATTATTTTACTTGTTGGGGTTTATGCATAACAAATGTATATTAGTTTTTTTTAACTATATTTCCAGTTGAGTTTTGGTGGTACAATAAATACCCAAATACACAAATTATCGAGTTATTAATCAATCAAAAAAATCTTGATTATTTTTGCCATATTAGTCGATCCCTACAATACACCCTATCCCCAAATAGGCAGCAGCTCTACTAGCTTAAAAAACTTGAATTCATTTTACCAGTGTGTACTCATTGCCAACTGGCAAATGGTGGAAATTCCTTAAAGGTGCTGTTTGCAACTTCCTCAGAGTAATACTTCTCAAATTAAAACGTAACAATAAAACCATTAGCTAGCTTATGTTACCATTAGTGGTTTAACAGAACACAGTTGTTTGACAATTATCATTATGTACGAGAAGCTGTAAGAAGGTGGGATATATGTAAAATACGTTGGAAAATTGGCACCCTCCAGGCGTCTGTGTACATTCTGCAAACAGCCCCTTTTAATTTACCTATGCAACTGGTTTTAAGGTTGCTATTAGATCAAGAAAGTTGGAAAATTCTGTTTATATAACATTCTATTGTTTTTTTGGGGGTATTTTTTTAATGCTAATACAATGCTGTGCTTCCACTCAACACTACTTTTAATTTCCATACAACATTTCTATCGACCAGTCAGACTGGGTTGAACTTAGGTGAAGAATCTGAAAGTTATTTAGCTTTTAAGTTACATTTTTTTTTCTTTTTCTTTTGTAAAATATTAGCTGAAATGAAACCAGTTTGCTGTGTTTTTCTTAAGATCCATGTGAGAGGCTAAAGGAGGATGACTTGGATGTCGTATTGAGCCCACAGCGTCGCAGCTTTGGGGGCGGCTGCCAAGGCAATGCTGCACCTGCTGTCCACGCCTCCCGATCAATCAGCCCTTTTGAAAACAAGGAGAATGAGAGTCTCCGTTTGGGAGGTACCCGCAGAATTGGAAGCGGCCGCATCATTGCTGCCCGAGCCTTTGAGCGAGAAGCCCGTCTCGAGGAAAAGAGGGAACGGGAGCGAGACTTCAAGGATAAAAGATTCAGGGTTGGTTGGCATTGCTTTTATTGTAAATCAGTTTTGCATGACATCATGGTTAAGCATATAATTGCCACTTCAGTGTAAAAAAGCTTGTGCACATCAGGTATCTTACGACAGTTTATGACGATAATGCTAAAGTAAAAACAGGATACATTTGCCCTTCACCTTCATGTTAAGGTAAACTGCTTCCTTTGTGCTTGAACATTTCTTTCCATGAGGTATTATAATATCTTGCATTAGTAACTTGATTACTCCATGTCAACTATCATAAATCATGTTGATCAAAGCAATGTTTATTCCTTGGTTTTCTTTTTATTTCAGAGAGACAGAGACTTTGGAGACAAACGCGTGTTTAGTGAAAGGAGAAGGAATGACTCATATGCTGAGGAGGAACCAGAGTGGTTCTCTGCTGGTCCTACAAGTCAGTCTGAGACCATCGAGCTCATTGGATTTGATGATAAATTACTGGAAGATGACAGACGCTGCAAGTCAAGGCGCTCAAGAAAGAGGACAGAGTCTGTGAAGGAGGGCAAGTTAAAAACAATTTCAAAAAATTGAAATTTCTTGTGACTGGACTTGTAGGTGTTGCTTATTATTCATCTTTTATTTTTGTGCTTCAGTGGTGTGCAATGGACTTCCAGAAGAGCAAGAAGTGAATCTGCGCGCTACAGCTGATCAGGAGGTTCCTCACCCAGATGTGCTGACAGAGCAGTCAACTGGAGACTTTGACTTCAATGAATTTTTTAATCTGGAGAAGACCATGCCTGGATTGGCATCTGTAAGTACTGGGGTGCACTCAGGGGTTGTGAGAATGAGAAGATTAGCATCTATTTTACTCTAAACGAGATAGTTTTCTTTGAATTAAACATCCTGATTTCCTCTTAGGCTCTAAGTGTATATTTGCTGTGCTACAAAATATCACTACAATATGCTGTTACTGCAATTCGATCACAACTCAGTGGTTGACTGACAGGTTGAAGTTATCTTTATTTCACATTTAAAGTAATGTGTATGCATATGTGTATATTGTGGTTTGCATGTTTGAGATAAAAACTAATTGCAATTTTTATTTCAAATCGGGGTTCAATTTGTGATTTTTGTATTTTATACGTAAAAAAAATTGCAAAGATAAGTAAAGGAAGTCATGTTACTTTTACAGGTTATCCGTGAGGTCTTAGTCTTAAATCCAACAATTTCAATTTAAGGCCTTAAAATGTCTAAAATCCTCCTAAAATTTCACTAGGTTTTAAATGGGATTTTATAAGGTCTTAAGATCTATTTACGTTACTTTTATTTTAAACATGCATGAACTTCAGTCTTGTTTTGAAATGTTTTCGATTTTTGAGGATGCAATAACATAACTACGAAACTGAACTAAAGTATGCTGCTGCCTGTGCTGTCCGGTCAGAATTTATCGCGCACCATCAGCTAGTGTGCTTTGCGCACACAGAAGTGTGTCGATAAAGCTTAGCATAACAGTGGAGAAAGCTTAATGAAAACCTACCGCAAAGCTAAATTGCTTGTAGAAGATGGGTAAGTGCAAGTTCCAATGATTTATGGACCCAGAATAATCAATTTAATGCATGGTTGAAGCCAGTGGATATTAACGTATAAGTCATGGGTGTCAAACTCTGGCCCGCGGGCCAAATTTGGCCATGTAATTTCATTTGGCCCTTCAGGCAATATCAAATTAACATTAGAGCTGGCCTGCCGTCATTATACAGCTGCAGTGCCGCTGAAATACCGCTAATACTCGCTAACCCTCCCGATTTATCCCTGGAGACTCCCGAAGTTCAGTACCCCTCCCAAAAATCTCCCGGGGCAACCATTCTCTAGAATTTTCCCGATTTCCACCCGTACAACAATATTGGGGGCGTGCCTTAAAGGCTCCGCCTTTAGCGTTCTCTACAACCTGTCTTCACATTCACTTTTCCTCCATACAGTGTGCCGGCCAAGTCACGTAATATATGCGGCTTGTTCACACACAAATGAATGCAAACCATACTTGATCAACAGCCATACAGGTCTCACTGAGAGTGGCTGTATAAACAACTTTAGCACTGTTACAAATATGCGCCACACTGTGACCCAACACCAAACAAGAATGTCAAACACATTTCGGGAGAACATCAGCACCGTAACACAACATAAACACAACAGAACAAATACTCAGACACCCTTGCAGCACTAACCCTTCTGAGAACCTACAATATACACTCTCCACCACCTCATTTTATTTTCAGATTTATTAGCCTGTGGAAAAAGTTAATGTTGATATACTTCAGAAGGCTGCAAATAGAAAAGAGGCATTCATTTTTTTATTTGAATTGTATTTAATATACCATTTGATGTTTTTTTGTTTGTTTTTTGAAAGTTGATTTTGGGCCTTCTGCCCTATTGTAGCTGTGATAGGCACCAGTGCCCCCCGTGACCCCAAAGGGAATAAGCGGTAGAAAATGGATGGATTTTGCACTATTAAGTTATTCAAGCGTTGCTTGTTCCATATTCGGTGTTAAAGCAAATCATTGTAGCAAACTGAGCAATATTTTACGTTTTATTCATGCACTTGCTCTTGCTAATACAAGGCTTGAATGTTTGATTCATTTATTTTATTTTCAAATTTATTATTAGCCTGTGGAAAAAATTTATTTTGATATTTACCTCAGAAGACTGCAAATAGAAAAGAGGCATTCAATTTTTATTTACATTTTATTTGATATGCCATTGATAGGTTTTAATTATTTGAAACTCGATTTTGCATGTCACTAAAGTTATATAAGCCTTTCTTGTTCAATATTCAATGCAAAACTTGTTCGGGTCCCTATTAAAAGTTTCATTTGTTCAACCTTGGCCCGTGTATTTGTTCAGTTTTGAATTTTGGCCCACTCTGTATTTGAGTTTGACTCCCCTGGTATAAGGTGTTTAGGACTTGTTTGTAAACGTGGCGATAAAAGTGAATGGTACGATGTATAAGTCCAAAATCGGTGTCGAAAGATGCTGGAACATCACAAACTCTTGCACAACTATACAAAGATCAACTTCACCCCCGAAAGGAGTGTTATGAGCGTAAAGTGGCGCCAATTGCCGAAGGAGATCAACATGAAATGTTACTAGTGAAATCATATTATTGCATACATTACGCACTTACTTTATGGGTTGAGGAAAGCAAAGGTGATCCGTGAATGTCATCTTGTCATGCTTAAATATAAACTAGTCCTCGTTTGTTAGCGATGTGTTTTCAATAAAGTCACAAACTGGTAAAAATGTATTCATACACACGAGATAAAACATGATCTGAGCAAATTTGAATGTTGTTCACTTCCAAATTCTGTTGGGGGCTTGCAAGCCACAATCGCTTTCTTTCTTTGGAGACTATTGCTCTGTCGGCACTGTTTTTCACAGATTCGCGCATATGCAGTAGTTTTACTGTAGATGTTTTTTTCTGTTTGTTCAATTCTGACAAACAAAAACTACACAAGTTAAGTGTTAGGCTTCAGCAGAGATGATTTGATATGGAGCACACTGCAACTTTTGCAAGAGAACAGTTCTATTGCAAATCTGGAAAAAAAAGCTGGTATATTTAATTTACAATTGCGATAAGCGGCTTTTGATGGATTTGGTTGGTTTAACCATTTTGTTAGTGAATGAGCAGTGAATGAATAAATTTGAGTTTATACATTTAAAAAATACATGGAAAACATCCTTTTGCGCTTGCATCCTTTGGTGTGCTATTGCTTGCCTTATTTTCCTCCACTTTTTCTGCCTTCTGTCTTTTAGATGATCGAGGATGTTTTAGGGGAAGGACCTGTATCAGCAAGCCGCTTTAGTCAATGGTTCTCCAGTAACTTGAGCCCTTCGGGCAGCCACTCAAGCAGTCTGAGGTCCACCCCACATGAGGAGCTGGAAAAACTAGCAGGTAAGATTTTTTTATGTTTCTGTGCGGAGGAAAATTCAAGTTTCCATCTCAATCTCGCAAATCTCTCCGCTAAAGGACTAGAAGGCCTTGGGACATCCTCAGGTCAAGGTCCCGCTTCATACTTCACACCCATTCAATCAGAGGGCAAAGAGAAGGTGGACATACTGGAACTGCTGCACAAGGCCAAAATAGACCTAAAGCCTCTTCTCTCCACCCTTTCTGTCAACAAAGCTCGTCTACGGGAAAGCAGTGAGTGTTATGTAAAAAATGCTGTTTACGCGGAATACAATATGATGCATTTTATTCATCTTCCATAACCTTGCAACCTCCGGAAACCTTTGTTTAAGATAAATTAACTGCTGAGATGTTAGCGATATGACCTAACATCCAGGGGTTCATCACGTTTTATCATCTCAACCATAGCTCACTCTGGAGCAGTGCTGTCTCTGGAGGAGGTGGAGGGGGAGATGAAGGGCCTGAAACTAGGCTCACAACCAAATGTGCAAAAGGTAGCCCAACCAAAAAGAGGAAATGGGACACCCTTCATGGCCGAGCATTTAGAGGAGGCTTTGACTGGTGGCCCCAGTGTCCGGCCACGCCGGCGTGACACAGACATGTCCGCTTTTAATAAACTGGTCAGCAGCATGAAGGCAAGTGGAACTCTACCAACTCATCCAAAATCCAGCTCAAGCAATGTAAGTATCATTTAAATAAATGTACAGTAGTACCTCAACTTATGAGCTAAATTGGTTAGGTGACAGAGCTCTTGACTCAAAACAATTGAACATACTTTTTTTTTTTTTTTTTTTGCCCTCAAGTGATGCAAATCAAACATTTTTTGCCAGTCCAAACGCTCCAAAGTGCTTCAAATATGATATTTTTGCATGAGATTCAATCCACATCAGGACTAGTTCGGAATATAACCAATCATAGCTCTTCAACGGTGTTCAATTTAACAGGGGTGGAGGTTACTTATGAAGGACAGCCAATCAGATGCTTTTTCTTGCAAGATGAGGTCACTGCCAAAAACAAGACCAATTTGTGTGCATGTCCTAAGGATAGTCCAGTAATTTATACACAGATAAGATGTGTCAATATCAAAATATTACTTTGAATCTCTTTTTGGCATACATCAAAACACTAATATTTGTATGTGCATGAGTGAGGAACAGTTAATATTTTACGTAGCTTTTAAACAACAGAGGTTTTAGCACCTCAACTTTGGATCAACAGTCCTTTTATAATTTCATTAGTACCATAGAAATTGCCAGCTCTTTAATTATTTTCAGACACGATAAAGGCTTAAATAATTTCAAATACGTATCATTACAGTAACCAGAAATGTGTTTGTCTTGCATTTAGTAATTAGTTGTGGACAAAGACCAAGCAGGGCAACTTAAAAAAGCGTGTGCACTCACGCGGCAGAAATCAGTTTTCAGGAGGGGCCCCCCTGAAAAATGTAATGCTCCTCCTTAAATGTTGTTTTGCACCTGGGTCAGTAATACACAAATAATAGTCTACATGTAATATGTGACTATATATTTTGATTCAAGGCAGCACGGTGTGACATTGCTTTGCTCAGTGCTCATGCCTCACAATGACCTGTGTTCGATTCCCGGGGTCGGGGTGTTTGTGTAGTTTGCATGTTCTCCCTCTGACTGTTGGGTTCTCTCTGGGTATTCTGACTTCCTCTCACCTCCAAAGACATGCACCTAGGGATTAGTTGATTGGCAACAACAAATTGGCTCAAGTGTGTGAATGTCTGTGTTGGACCTACGATGAGGTAGGGACTTGTCCAGAGTGTATCTTGCCTTCCACCCGAGTGCCGCTTGAATAAGCTACCCCCCTTGACCCTGCAAGGGACAAGCGGGAGAAAATGAATGGATATTTTGATTCCAAAGAAATACCGATTGTTGAAGGACCGAAACTGATGCTATGGCGTATTTGCTTTCATGTTACGTACAGTGCGTAAGTTGAAAAATAAAGCTAACATAAATCCACACTCATGTCCGTCCCTACTCTATTTAAAAGCCATAAAAAAGATTACAACTCTCCCAAATATATTGCACTATAAATCAATGGAGTCTGAAGATTATATTTTACTTTGCAAACAGTCTGCTGGAAAAAATAGTTTTTCGAAAAAATTCAATTTTGGCCACATTGGCCTCCAGTGTAAATGTAGTCCAGTGCATCCGGAAAGTAATCCCAACGCTTCACTTTTTTCACATTGTATGTTACAGCCAAAATGGAATAAATTGATTTGTCCTCAAAATCATAGACAATACCTCATTTTGACAATGTGAAAAGTTTTTTGTTATTCAATTTTACAAATGTATTAAATCATAAAAATCCCTTTTTAAATAAGTATTCACAGCCTTTGCTCAATACTTTGTTGAGCAAGTAGTTACAGCCTCAAGTATTTTTGAATACGCCTTAAGCTTGGCACGCCTATGTTTGGGCAGTTTTGCCCATTCCTCTTTGCAGCACCTCTCAAGCTCCATTAGGATGGATGGGAAGCATTGGTTTTCTTCCAGGATGTATGGATGTTATTGCTGCCGAAGGTAAATCCATTAGGTATTGAGCAAAGGCTGTGGATACTTATGTACATGAGATTTTTTAATTTTTAGTTTTTAATACATTTGTAAAACTTAAACACTTTTCACATTGTCATTATGGAGTATTGTCTCTAGAATTTTGAGGACAAAAATTACTATTCCATTTTGAAATAAGGCTGTAACACACAAAATGTGGAAAAAGTGAAGCGCTGTGAATACTTTCTGGATGCACTGTACAACAATCCAATTTCTATACCGCTTGTCCTCATTAGGATCGTGGGGTTGCTGAAACCTATCCCAGCTAACTTTGGGCCAGAAGCAGGGTACACCCTAGACTGTCAGCATGTATTTTAAAAATAAACTAACACTTTTAGATTAGACATTGTATGAATGTAGTATGGACAACAACAGTAGTTTTATGAAGTTATGTCATAATATACAGCATTTTTGTTCGAGGAGTGTACTTTTACAGTATCCTTTTAGCTGCTTCTCCGTTAAATACACTATCAGCAGCTTCTCCATACTTTCATGGATAAATGTCTGTTTGGATATTATTTTAACGTCATTTGCTGGCATTATCTACTCATTCTGCTTCAGTACGATGCAGACTAGCAGTGCTATGCTCAAACTGCTTCACCAAGTTGGCTACACACCCAGTCATGTTTTTGTTTTTGTTTTTTTAATTAAATAAATCACACCCACTGTCTTCCTTGCAAGGTTGGCAAATAGTTATATCCATCTCTAGCTATAAGCTAATGCTAGCAAGTAAGACCAAATATTTTAAGAGATTAACTGTAACATTCCCTATGCTGACTATTGGCAGGGATGCTTGTCATTCAAATGTCTGCTTGCAACTAAAAGCATAACAATTAGCTGAGAGACAGCTCTCATCTGAAAAAACACTAAGTTGAGGTACCAATGCTACTGGTTATGTTTCAGTGTTAATGTGTTCCCCCACTGTGACGACAGAACATGAATAACAGTTTTAGTAACAATTCAATAAGAAAATGTTAAGCAAAAATGTTTAGTCTTGCTTGTTATTGCAGCCACCTTCAGACCAGTCAGTGGTGTCCCGAACTGAAGCTAAGATGCCTCCACAGCAGCCAAAAAACATATTCCAGGTATTCCAAGTCAGAATGTTTAACATCAACTGGTTGCACTTTAAATATCTCAAACATGACTGTGTGGTTTTGGGTGTAGTATTTACCTGAAAATGTTTTTTATTGTAGGAGCTCCTTGGAGGGCCGGCTCGAAGTCGTTCACCAACACTACTTGGCAACCTTTTGGGCAATTCTGAAGTTCCAGCGGCTCCAAACACTCTACATGGCCTGCTGCACAAGCCTCCATCCCCACCACTCTTTCCACAGCGAGCACTCTCACCTGACTACTTCAACAGTCGGTTACAGCATTCAGCAGGTAATCTTCGAATAAATGGTTAAATTAATGTGGATGCACAATTGTTTTCAAGCAGATACCGATGACTTCCTGCTTTTATTGACCAATGCTGATTGTATATATATAGATCTAACTGTAATTTATGCACACCTGTAGGTGATAGACACAAAGTTGGATTTGACAAACTGTACCTGTTTTGTCCTGATAAAAGCCAGACCCTACACTAATGGTAAAGGGCTGGTAATGCAGCATCATCTTTTCCACTTTACAAACGCCATAGCTTGCTAGTGCTGAGCTATATTAAGATTCATAGCGTATTGCGACAGGAAAATGTCCATTACAATTTTCGCGTATTTTTTCCGTAATTTTTAACTGCAGCACACTGCTACTTTACGTAACCTGAAAGAACGCCACAGATACAGCCAAACCAACCAATCAAGAGGAAATGGTGCCGTAAGGAGGAGAAGAGAAATTCCTTTATTTGAATTGAAAAAAATATATACACCAGCCAAAACCGTACAACATGCTGCCAACAAGTCATTGTTGGTGACTTAAATATGTCTTATCTCTTCTGTCACTTGAAGACACTGCATTAAGAACAGTACAGAGAAATGAAACAAAGTCCTAACGTTACCTCAAAACCTTGAAGCGATTAAAAGAAACACAACAAACAAGTATGTTAAGCAAAATTATTTATTTATGTGGTACAGAATTATAAGTAACACAAAAGTTAAGCTATATTTTTAAATGGCTTAGCATATAGTATACTGATGTACATTAAACATGCTAAAACCTATTCAAAGTTGCCCCCGCATTCTCATTTTTCCGTAGCCGGCTCTCAAGGGGAAAAGTTTAGACACCCCTGTCCTAAGTTGTCTGGCCCTTTTGTGAACGACAAGTTTTTTTAAGTTGATTGTTCTGTTTAGCATTGTCGTTATGTTTAAAACAAGCAGAATCACTAGAATTTTTTTTCTTTCCTATTGGTACCCCAAGGCTTATCTGTTGGTCCTCAGCCCATGACTCCTGAACAATTTGCTGATGTACACCGGTCTGTCAGCCCTGTATCTGCAGCTCAGCAGCAGGTAGCATGACTCTTACTCTTGGTGGAGGAATTAATTAAAAGAACAGTCTGTTTAGATCAGGAACTTGATAGTTTATCAACTTACAGGTTGTAGTATCCACAAACCTACCTACCTGAACAATCACCTTTCAGTAATTTCATGTTTTAATTTTTACCAGATGAGGGCGCTCTCCATGCCAGTGAATCATGCAGATCTGGAGGCGCTAGCATTTCAACAAGATCTTGCACTACATGCACACCACCAATACCAGTCTGGCTACAACAGGCTGCCACAGGACCCATGTTTTCGAAATCGGTGAGATATGTTTTTGCTTTAAAAATATCTTTAGACAATTTACAGTGCCGTCAACAAGTGTTTGCCCCCTTCTCAAATTATTTTTTTTCCAGAATATATTCCCCGCTTAATTGTTTGAGACCTTCGAACGCATTTAAGTGTTAGACAAATATCTATCCACCCATCCATTTACCATAGTAAATATAAAATGCAGTTTTTTTGTTTAATTTTTTGGGGAAAAAAGCTATACGTGAAAAAGTAATTTCTCCTTTGTTAAATATTTTTTTAAGGTTTTTGGAAACCTGAGTTGAATTTGACTACACCCAAACCTGATTACATCAAAACCTGTGCAATCAAGGAATAACTTCAATATAATCTGTTTGACCAAATTAAGACAGCCCAAAATTCTCAAAAAGCTGAAACAAAATTGCAAGATCTATAGAAATTAAAGAACAGATGAGAAATAAAGTTGCTGACATACATCAGTCTGGAAAGGATTACAAAGCCATTTCTAAAGCTTTAAGGCTCCAGCGAATAAATATCCACAAATGGAGAAAACAACGTTCCTACATGAGGGAGGCCTACAAAAAGTACCACAAAAGCACAGTGACAACAATGGCATTACTACTGGATTATTTCAAGTGCGGGACAAAGCAATGGAAGTCAATATTTAATTTATGAAGCACATTTGAACACCACAGTTCAAGCTGCCCCCAAGTGCTGCACAAGATAAGTTAAAATAACAAAGATCAAAATTTATTTTAAAAAGGACAGGTTTGAAAACAAAGAAATAGAAAAGCTACACAAAGCAAAATATTTAAGACTGCAGTAAAAACTTTTTTAAAAATCAGTCCATAAAAATTTCAAGTCTTCATTTAAAAGACTCCACAGCTGTAGCCGTTTTAATTTGCAAGGGGAGAGAGTTCTATAGTTTAAGGCCTGCAAATACAGGTACAGCAATTCTGATAAATATGGAGAAGCTAACGCATCTAAACATTTAAAAACAAACAATAAAATCTTAATGGATCCTAAAACAACAGGTAAGTAGTGGAGTTGAAGCAAGCAGCAGCATTTTGGGACAGTTGTAGTCTAACTAAAGGCCTGGTCAACGCCAATTTCAGTAATGTAAGCGTGGAGGAAATGAGCACATGCAGGACCGTTTTAGTACTGGATTCTTGAAAAGGTATAGCTTCACCAAGAATTCTGAGCTGGAAAAAGCTAGTGGTGACCACTGAGCTGATTGTCAAATTTAGACAAGCTATCAGTAGAAGCACCAAGGTTTTGACATAGGGATGACAATAGGCTGATAAAGGGCCTAGAGCTGGGGTGGGCAAACTTTTTGTTTCAGGGGCCACATTGGCTTTTGAAATTTGATACACGGGCCAGGCAAGCACATGATTCATTTCAAAGCCTATCTTGGAACTAAGAGTATACTTCTCAAACATGGGCTATTGTAATCATAATACATCTATTTTCAACAATATATCAAAGAAATATACAAATGGTATTATAGGGTTATTACTTACAATCTCTTGAAGTGGGAGCAGGGTTGTTGATCACCCAATGTTGCCAGTGCGTCAAAGTGTAGAATCAGTTTTGTTGTGACGATTCTCAAAACTGATCTTTGCTCAATTATGTTTTAATGTTTGCCCACCCCTGACCTAGCGCACGATTTCCCCGAAAGTCACAATTTCAGTTGTCTTTTCACCAAGGTTACTATAGTTAAGGAAAATTAACAAGAGGACATAAACTAGAATTGATACAAAGAAAATGTATACTGTTTTTAAATCTACAATCTACTGTAGTAACCGGCAAAGGAACATCATTTTTAATTGTATTCTTGTATGTAATGTGCTTTTGGTATCAGTCCACAGCGACTTAACCGCTCACCTGGCCCAGGTGCTCAGTCCGCAGGAAGAAGTTCACCTGGCAATGCTGTCACCAGTATGGTAAGCAACTTTTTTGCCCCCCCCCCGCCACACACACACTTTTTTTTTTTGTCCCCTAAATACAAAATGGTGAAATTTTCTTATTTTTGTTAGTTGTCTCCATCATTTACACCCACATCAGTGATTCGCAAAATGTATGCGACGAAAGAGAAAAGCAAAGATGATACTTCAGGTCGATCGGAGATCAAAGAGGAGGCAGCAGCACAAGATGGTATAGAACCTTTTGTTGGCCTTTAGAGGTTCATATTTGAATGTCTGAATGTAGAAGTTTTTAAACATTTCATGACAGAAAACTCTACTAATCTCCACCTGGATGCAGTGGAAGGAAATAATGCCCATTCTGGTGGAATGAAGTCCACCTCTCAGAGCTTGGCAAGCAAGGACCAGGAGCGACTCCGACCTCTTTCTGCTGGACATCATACAGCTACCACGACACTTCCAGGACCACCCTCCACTTTCCCTCGTCCTATTTACCCAGTACCACTACTATCCCATGTACCAATGGTGCGCCCTCCTCCCCAGCTCCACCCCAACGTGGTTCAACAAATGCTTGCACAGGGAATTCAACCGCAGCAGCTAGCACCTACACTTGTCCAAGGTAATGCCAAGCAATCATTTGGTCCTTAAAATGGTAATCTAAACTTTGCTACAACTTTTTCTTTCCCCGTATTTGCAGGTATATATCCACATGACCTTGCACAACTTCAAGGCTTGCCCCCTACAATACTTGGCCAACCGATGTACTCTCTCAGCGCAACAGGAGGGCACCCGCTTCTACCTCCCATAGCAAATAGTCAGATGCAGCTGGCAGTAATGCAGCAGCAACTTCAGCAGCAGAGACAGAGTGAGCAAAATCTAATATTGGTCAAGTGTCATCTGGATGAGGTTTATTCTAAAAATCAGTGATGAGGTTCATACCTGGTTAGGCACTATTATTTTTTTTTATTGTGATTTGTTTCTGCTCTAATCATTAATGCAGGTTAGGAGTATCAAATAATACAAAATTTCAAATACCGAATTCAATTTATTTTATTTTTATAAAACTATTCTTATTTATTTTTCTAAAGTTGGTGCTTATATTTCATTAAAAAAAGCTCTGTTGCATCGTTAAAGTTATTTACTTTTGTTAGTCACTCAGCCGCTATTTTGTTATACTTTCCTGGCCTTTGTAGCTGTGCCTTGCTGCTAAAATTTGGCAGCTACAAGCACATGCCAGCTCACATAGGCCCCCGCCTCTTGGCGGTGAGGAAAGGAAACTGCATGCTTTCTTGCGACATTGATCTGCAACTCTGTTTCCAATAACTGCCTGTCCTGTCACTGATGCACATGTATATGCTAGTCATCTTACTAAACTTGATAGTAGTACATTTCCACTGGTGCTGCATTGTCTTGAGTGTAAGGGATTGTCTTTGTTATTCTTGTTCATCAGCAATGGATATCATGTGGCATTAAACCTTGGTGGTCTTTTGCAGTGCATCCAATCATCCCGGGCTTACAGTCTCAGAGCCATCGAACAAATGGTCCCCAGCGGCACGGCAGGAGTCCTCCTCCAGGCCTGTCTAAGTGGTTTGGCTCAGATGTGCTGGATCAACAACTACCCTCCATGCCAGCTAAGGTCATAAGTGTAGATGAGTTGGAGTTCCGGCCATAGGAAAATAAACAGAGGTGGACTGCAAAATATTATTTCACCTACCCCCATTTACTCTTCCTGATCAATGCATTTAAAATGTGAACTTTAATTTGAAAGATGTTGCACACACCTGCACTGTCTTTGACTCCAAGCTCTTTAGGATTAACAGATAATGGAAGATGGGCAATGGAGATTTGTTCCTTGAGCTAAGTGACTATTTTGTTGTCCCTCCTTTTTGTATTAGATTCTAGTAGTAAACTTGGGAGTAAGTTATGTAAATTCACAATTGTACAAATGATGGGAACTTATTTTAGTCCCCCTGTATATAGCAATGGTTTCTTTTTCTAGGTATAGAGGAGGTTAAAGTATTGTGCAGTGTAAATTCTGTAAAGACAGTCACTGTGAGCTTGTAGCACTCTTTCTCCTTGACTTTCATTTTCCCCTCAAGAACTGCACTGAGAGTTACTGCAAGTGATGGACGAGGTGATTATGCTGTGTACACTTCCCTTGATCCTGGCTCTGTTCTCTAGATGTGATGAGCTGGATCATTTCGGAACGACTCCGAGACTGCTGGTTGTGCCTTCTGTGTAACTGTTTTGAATTTCCTTTGAAACCTGGTCCTCTCCCATTAACCTGCCACAAGAAGAGGCAGGATCACATTTTTTGGAGGTGTAGGGGACTTGATTTGTTGTGCTATTAAGTTATAAAGCACATATAGACTTAAATAAAATTGTGACTAAATCATTGGTACAAATTAAGTGTTTTTATTGTCTCCTTTTTCTGTCACCTTAATTGGTCTTTAATTGGACAATGTGTATGATGTTACATTAATCAAGAGGACACCAATTATTCCAATGACACCAGATGAACCTCAAATGTAAGTATCATGCTGAACGAGTGAATTCAAGTTGTGGACTATCGGTATATTTAGATTATCATTTGGGAAAGGTCAGTATTTGATGGAAGCTCTCTAATACCCTATCCCACTGATTCTGAAACGTTCAAGTACCACCATAAGGCAGCGGGTTTAACAAGTATTTAATCGTTTTGGCCTCTGAACCATTACAATACATTTGAACAGTAACGCCGTGTTTGAATATAGGGGAGAGGAACTGCTTTAGTCCAATGTTTTTTTTTGGCATACTACTAGATAAGGGGTTGACAAGCCGCGGCTCTTTTATCACTCTGGTGTGGCTCAGCTGCATACTCTCCAACCCCACCATATTTCCGGGAGGCCCCTCGACTGTCGTGTCTGCTTTTATACAATGCTATCTGAGTGCCAGCTGGTCACATTTGGTGTGCGGCTGCTGGAACTACGCTGAAGCGACTGCAGGGCATACTTGTTCAACAGCCATACAGGTTACACTGAGGGTTGTGATATAAACACTTACTAATATGCGCCACACTGAACCCACACCAAACAAGAATGACAAACACATTTCGGGAGAACATCCGCACTTCAACAAAACAGAAGAAATACCCAGAATCCCATGTACACCTAACTCTTCCGGGCTACAATATACCGAACCCCCCCCCCCCTCCCCTCCGTGCGTAGGTTGAAGTGAGCGGGGACTGGTGGTAGCGGGGTGTATAATGTTGCCTGGAAGAGTTCGGGATACATGGGATTCTGGGTATTTGTTGTGTTACAGTGCAGATGTTCTCCCGAAACGTGTTTTTCATTCTTGTTTGGTGTGGTTTCACAGTGTGGCGCATATCAGTAAGAGTGTTAAAGTTGTTTATATCACAACCCTCAGTGTAACCTGTATGGCTGTTGAACAAGTATGCGATGCAGTCACTAATGCACATCTGCAGATACCTTGTACAACATGTGAAATGGCTGTTAAGGGTTTTAAATACAATGTCATCATACTGTGCCCTTATTAATAATGTTACTGTGAAATATAGCGGACTTCTTAGAGAAATGTTGCTCTGGTAACCGGGAGTATACCGTTAAAATTGGAATGATTGGTGAATGTGATGTCAAGCGGTATTAAATAATACCCGCGGGGAGCAGTAATATATTTTCAAATTAAGGTGCGGGCCGCGTGTCTGAGACCCCTGGTTTATACATAGCCATACTTGAGCTGCCACCTTATCGTGGTAGAGGCGTTTGCGTGTCCCAATGATCCTAGGAGCTATGTTGTCCGGGGGCTTTATGCCCCCTGGTAGGGTCTCCCAAGGCAAACAGGTTGTAGGTGAGGGATCAGACAAAGAGCAGCTCGAAGACTTCTATGAAGAAGACAAAACATGGACCCAGATTCCCTCGCCCGGACGCGGGTCACCGGGGCCCCCCCTGGAGCCAGGCCCGGAGGTGGGGCACGATGGCGAGCGCCTGGTGGCCGGGCCTGTTCCCATGGGGCCCGGCCGGGCACAGCCTGAAGAGGCAACGTGGGTCACCCCTCCAATGGGCTCACCACCCATAGCAGGGGCCATAGAGTTCGGGTGCAATGTGAGCTGGGCGGCAGCCAAAGGCAGGGCACTTGGCGGTCCGATCCTCGGCTACAGAAGCTAGCTCTTGGGACGTGGAACGTCACCTCACTGAGGGGGGAAAGAGCCTGAGCTAGTGCGCGAAGTGGAGAAGTTCCGGCTGGCTATAGTCGGACTCACTTCGACGCACAGCAAGGGCTCTGGAACCACTTCTCTCGAGAGGGACTGGACCCTCTTCCACTCTGGCGTTGCCGACAGTGAGAGGCAACGGGCTGGGGTGGCAATTCTGGTTGCCCCCCGGCTTAAAGCCTGCACGTTGGAGTTCAACCCAGTGGACGAAAGGGTTGCCTCTCTCCGCCTTCGGGTGGGGGGACGGGTCCTGACTGTTGTTTGTGCTTACGCACCAAACAGCAGTTCAGAGTACCCACCCTTTTTGGGTACACTCGAGGGAGTACTGGAAAGTGCTCCCCCGGGTGATTCCCTTGTCCTACTGGGGGACTTCAACGCTCATGTTGGCAACGACAGCGAAACCTGGAGAGGCGTGATTGGGAAGAATGGCCGCCCGGATCTGAACCCGAGTGGTGTTTTGTTATTGGACTTTTCTGCTAATCACAATTTGTCCATTACTAACACCATGTTCAAACATAAGGGTGTCCATATGTGCACTTGGCACCGGGACACCCTAGGCCGCAGTTCCATGATCGACTTTGTAGTTGTGTCATCGGATTTGCGGCCTTATGTTTTGGACACTTGGGTGAAGAGAGGGGCGGAGCTTTCTACCGATCACCTGGTGGTGAGTTGGCTGCGATGGTGGGGGAGGATACCGGACCGACCTGGCAGGCCCAAACGCATTGTGAAGGTCTGCTGGGAACGTCTGGCAGAGTCTCCTGTCAGAGAAAGTTTCAATTCCCACCTACGGAAGAACTTCGAACATGTCACAAGGGAGGTGCTGGACGTTGAGTCCGAGTGGACCATGTTCCGCACCTCTATTGTCGAAGCGGCTGATCGGAGCTGTGGCCGCAAGGTAGTTGGTGCCTGTCGGGGCGGCAATCCTAAAACCCCTTGGTGGACACCAGCGGTGAGGGATGCCGTCAAGCTGAAGAAGGAGTCCTATCGGGTCCTTTTGGCTCATAGGACTCCGGAGACAGTGGACAGGTACCGACAGGCCAAGCGGTGTGCGGCTTCAGCGGTCGCTGAGGCAAAAACTCGCACATGGGAGGAGTTCGGGGAAGCCATGGAAAACGACTTCCGGACGGCTTCGAAGCGATTCTGGACCACCGTCCGCCGCCTCAGGAAGGGGAAGCAGTGCACTATCAACACCGTGTATGGTGCGGATGGTGTTCTGCTGACCTCAACTGCGGATGTTGTGGATAGGTGGAAGGAATACTTCGAAGACCTCCTCAATCCCACCAACACGTCTTTCTATGAGGAAGCAGTGCCTGGAGAATCTGTGGTGGACTCTCCTATTTCTGGGGCTGAGGTCGCTGAGGTAGTTAAAAAGCTCCTCGGTGGCAAGTCGGGGGTGGACGAGACCCGCCCGGAGTTCCTTAAGGCTCTGGATGCTGTGGGGCTGTCTTGGTTTACAAGACTCTGCAGCATCGCGTGGACATCGGGGGCGGTACCTCTGGATTGGCAGACCGGGGTGGTGGTTCCTCTCTTTAAGAAGGGGGACCGGAGGGTGTGTTCCAATTATCGTGGGATCACACTCCTCAGCCTTCCCTGTAAGGTTTATTCAGGTGTACTGGAGACGAGGCTACGCCGGATAGTCGAACCTCGGATTCAGGAGGAACAGTGTGGTTTTTGTCCTGGTCGTGGAACTGTGGACCAGCTCTATACTCTCGGCAGGGTTCTTGAGGGTGCATGGGAGTTTGCCCAACCAGTCTACATGTGCTTTGTGGACTTGGAGAAGGCCTTCGACCGTGTCCCTCGGGAAGTCCTGTGGGGAGTGCTCAGAGAGTATGGGGTATCGGACTGCCTTATTGTGGCGGTCCGCTCCCTGTACGATCAGTGCCAGAGCTTGGTCCGCATTGCCGGCACTAAGTCGAACACATTTCCAGTGAGGGTTGGACTCCGCCAAGGCTGTCCTTTGTCACCGATTCTGTTCATAACTTTTATGGACATAATTTCTCGGCGCAGTCAAGGCGTTGAGGGGTTCCGGTTTGGTGACCGCAGGATTAGGTCTCTGCATTTTGCAGATGATGTGGTCCTGATGGCTTCATCTGACCGGGATCTTCAGCTCTCACTGGATCGGTTTGCAGCCGAGTGTGAAGCGACCGGAATGAGAATCAGCACCTCCAAGTCCGAGTCCATGGTTCTCGCCCGGAAAAGGGTGGAATGCCAGCTCCGAGTTGGGGAGGAGACCCTGCCCCAAGTGGAGGAGTTCAAGTACCTAGGAGTCTTGTTCACGAGTGAGGGAAGAGTGGATCGTGAGATCGACAGGCGGATCGGTGCGGCGTCTTCAGTAATGCGGACGTTGTACCGATCCGTTGTGGTGAACAAGGAGCTGAGCCGGAAGGCAAAGCTCTCAATTTACCGGTCGATCTACGTTCCCAACCTCACCTATGGTCATGAGCTTTGGGTCATGACCGAAAGGATAAGGTCACGGGTACAAGCGGCCGAAATGAGTTTCCTCCGCCGTGTGGCGGGGCTCTCCCTTAGAGATAGGGTGAGAAGCTCTGCCATCCGGGAGGAACTCAAGGTAAAGCCGCTGCTCCTCCACATCGAGAGGAGCCAGATGAGGTGGTTCGGGCATCTGGTCAGGATGCCACCCGAACGCCTCCCTAGGGAGGTGTTTAGGGCACGTCCAACCGGTAGGAGGCCACGGGGAAGACCCAGGACATGTTGGGAAGACTATGTCTCCCGGCTGGCCTGGGAACGCCTCAGGATCCCCCGGGAAGAGCTAGACGAAGTGGCTGGGGAAAGGGAAGTCTGGACTTCCCTGCTTAGGCTGCTGCCCCCGCGACCCGACCTCGGATAAGCGGAAGAAGATGGATGGATGGATGGATACCTGCCAACCCTCCCGGATTTTCCAGGAGACTCCCGAAATTAAATGCCTCTCCCGAAAACATCCCGGAAATCTCCCGAAATTCACGCCTCCTTCAGCTCCATGCGGACATGAGTGGGGACAGCCTGTTTTCACATCCGCTTTCCTGTTATATAAACAGCTTGCCTGCCCAATCACGTTACAACATCTACGGATTTTTAACAAAAAAAAACACACACAAGGAGACGAGGCAGAAGAACGAGGAAGTTACAGCCATGGCGAAGCCGTCTGTAATAGAGTGATTCTATGTTGTCTGTTGCCATCTCCTGGTGAATGTTGGCCATAGCGTTATGGGGTTGCTTTTTGATTGGCCAACGATTTACGTGGTGTTGCGCACCTGCTGACGGCAAGTGACTCTCGCCAGTACGCAAATGGCAGAACAAAGGTTACTCAAATAGTGAAAGGTAAGTGTTGTTTTTTTAATAACCAGCAAGCACAGTACAGTTAGTAGAACACCTGTGTTTTTATTACTGTGTATGTGATAGGTGCCGTCTGATTGATTGATACTTTTATTAGTAGATTGCACAGTTCAGTACATATTCTGTACAATTGTCCACTAAATGGTAACACCCAAATACGTTTTTCAACTTGTTCAAGTCGGGGCCAATGTTAATCAATTCATGTTAAAAATTGAAATTCTGAAATTCAACTATTTCTTTTATTTATGTATATAATAAAATAAATATATATAGCAAGAATTCTTTGAAAGTAAAGTATTTCATACATATGTGTGTATATATATATATATATATATATATATATATATATATATATATATATATATATGAAATACTCAAGTTGGTGAATTATACTCGTCCCCTCTTAACCACGCCCCTGCCCAAACCACGCCCCCAACCACGCCTCCTCCCCACCCCCGACCGTGCCCCCACCTCCCGAAATCGGAGGTCTCAAGGTTGGCAAGTATGTACATAGCACAAAGCAAAAAAAACTTTGTACGCTGTGTTATTTAAATTTAAATTTCAAAAGAGTCTAGTGGCTCCCATTGTTTTCTTTATTTTGTGAAACGGGTCAAAATGGCTCTTTGAGTGGTAAAGGCTGGCGATCCCAAGCCCGTGTACCTCAGTTTGAGAACCACTGCCTTATTCTAATTTTAACAATACTGAATGATTCCTAATTGTAACTGTTTCGATAACATTGAATGGTGGAAATTTGTTTTTTGTTTCCAATGTTTAATTTTTGGGGGACTATATAAATTGACAAGTGATCACCTGGAGCCAATTGAAGAGCTGCCAGGCCGGCATGTCGATTGTCGAGCAGAAGTTGTTGGGGGAGGGTTTGTGTCACAACAGGAAGAGGAGACCCGCGCATTCACATTTTCTAACGTTTTTTTTTAAAACACACCGTAATTACTTCCTTTTTATGTGGAAGCGTAAAATAAAAACCATCGGCCCAAAGTGAGCCTTTCAGAGTCTTTTAGACAAAAATATCGACCCCCAGCCGTGAAGAAACCCGGGTTCAAAGTTGACAGGAAGCAGGGGGGCTGCCATCTTTAGCCTGCTGTAACGCTAGCATTTAAACGTTAAGGAGCGCGGCGCTTTGTAGCTAGCTTATCGGCCACCGACTGCTCGCCTCCACTCGCTACCGTCCTTTCTCCCGCCGCGGTCGCTCACGACACTTCGCCGGTGGATGAATTCGGCATGGAGAAAGCAGCGGAGCCGTCTTGGACTTCTTCGTACACCTATCAGGTGAGCAAGCACAGCGCCGAGATGCTACACAACCTCAACGTCCAGAGGAAAGATGGAGGCAGGTTCTGCGACGTGATCCTGCGCGTGGGCGAGGAGAGCTTCCCCGCTCACAAGGCGGTGCTGGCGGCGTGCAGCGAGTACTTCGAGTCGGTCTTCGGTGGCGGCAGCGGCGGCGCCAGGGAGCTGGAGATGCACACAATCAGCCCGAAAGTTTTTAAAGAAATATTAGACTTCGCGTACACGTCGAGGATTGTGGTGCGGCTGGAGAGCTTCCCTGAACTCATGACGGCTGCCAAGTTTCTGCTGATGCGCTCCGTCATCGAGATCTGCCAGGAGGTCATCAAACAATCCAATGTGCAGATTCTCGTCCCGGCGTCAAGGGGAGGGAATGCCAGCCTCTTCCAGGCCGTTGGATCCACGGAACCGGGCTTCACCGTGGCCCAGCAGGAGGACTTAATGAACGGGCAGAGCTTCGCCAACAATGGCCCGGTTGATGGGGGTCCGCTCTTGGACGACGCCGCGGAGGGATCGATGCATATCCTCCAGCAAGTGGACGAAGTGCCGAGCGAAGCAACGGGAGGTTCCTTTCATCACGGCACCAAGCGGGGCAGGGGGAGACCCAAGAAAGCGGGCGGGTCAGAGGAGCCCGTCCACTTGAACTACAACACCCAGAAAGACATTGTCCTCTTTCCGTGCGGGGCTTGTGGCAAAGCTTTCACCGAAGCCTCCCGTCTGAAGAACCACGAAGCCCAACACGGAGCGACCATCGGGGGTCGCTCGACGCCCGGCAACATGGCGCTGCTGGACCGGGAGAATGGGGAGCATTTCCCCGGAGACCTGACCCTCGACGGCGGTCGCAAGAGGGAGAGGACGCGGCGGCACGTAGGCTGTGACATTTGCGGTAAAGTCTTCCGCGACGTTTACCACCTGAACCGACATAAGCTGTCGCACTCCGGGGAGAAGCCCTACGCCTGTCATGTGTGCGGACTCCGCTTCAAACGCAAAGACAGGATGTCTTATCACGTGCGCTCCCACGACGGCTCTGTGGGGAAGCCCTACGTGTGTCAAAGTTGCGGCAAAGGCTTTTCCAGGTGAGTCGTACTTAATATTGTGACGTCTTTGTTGTTGCGATTGTGTTGTTCAGGTTCCGACATTATTAATCTGGGATGTGCTGTTGCTCTACTGATTCACATTCTCTTCATGTTAAATGTTAATTTAGTGTGTGTGTGTAGTGACATATGTTGCTACATCGTCTGTTATATTGGCATATATACCACCAGAAATCTATAGTTGTATGTCTTCAGTTTTGTTTTGGTTTCAACCTCTCAAACCGCTTCTTCAGTGTTCTCAGTCGTAGCCGCTTTAAAAGTCTGCACTGACCCCTGCAGGTTTGGAAGTCGAATCTACAACATAAAACACATTCATTTACCAATCTCAGCCTTTCCAAAGTGCCATTTTTGGGGGCAGGGGCGTGGTTAAGAGGGTAGTACTATATTTACAGCTGTTGTGTGCGCAGTTGTGCATTGCACTTTCTAAAGTAGATGTTATTGTCACAAATGCATGATTGATTGATTGAAACTTTTATTAGTAGATTGCACAGTACAGTAGATATTCCGTACAATTCACCACTAAAGGGTAACACCGCAATACGTTTTTCAACTTTTTTAAGTCAGGGTCCACCTTAATCAATTCATGGTACAAATATATACTATCAGCATAATACAGTCACCACACAAGTTAATCATCATAGTATATACATTGAATTATTTACAATCCGGGGGCTGAGGATGAGGAGCTTTGGTTGATATCAGTACTTCAGTCATCAACAATTGCACCAACAGAGAAATGGACATTGAAACAGTGTAGGTGTGACTTAGTAGGATATGTACAGTCAGCAGAGAACATAGTGAGTTCACATAACATAAGAACAAGTATATACATTAGAAATACTATTTACATTAGGTTATTTACAATCCGGGGTGATGGGATGTGAATGGAGGAGGATTAAAGGGTTGAAGTTGCCTGGAGGTGTTGTGGTGCATCATGTACAGTAGATGGCAGTATTGTCCTGTTTAAGAGTGTCACATCCTGTTTACGGCAGACGAACTGCCTTACGGTAGAGTGTTAGACGAAACGTGACTGTTGTTGTTGTGTGTGGTTAATGCGCTGGGAGGATGTTAATGAAACTGCCTAACAATAAACCCACATAAGAAACAAAGAACTCGCCCGCGATCATTTTACAGTTATAATGTCATTGGGCAGACACGCTCTCAGACACGTCACTCAGGTCCTCATGGAACTATGGGGGCGTGGCCTCCAGCTCCGCCTGAATTTCGGGAGGTTTTCGGGAGAGGCGCTGAATTTCAGGAGTCTCCCGGAAAATGCGGGAGGGTTGGCAAATATCCATTTTTGGCTAGGTATTTTTAATGACCCATGGCTTTTTAACAGGTGATTTGAGTTGCTCATCAAAGGGTCCAAAAAGTTAAAAAAGAATAAGGGGGAAAAAAAACCTTGGAAACAAGAGGGAAACATCAAAGGACACAAAATACCATAAAATAGTACAGAGCTAATGCAACCGGCTGCTACTTCAGCATAGCAATTTCTACATACAGCTTTATAAGTAAAACAAACAAAAAAACAAGCAATGGATAATATATATTTGTGTACTATGTTTCCACCATGCATAGACCAAACAACCAACCAAAACAAAAACACCATTTCAACACCCACCTACTGTACACCTTACCTGACTTTCGCCAGATCCTTGTAGTTCGCCAAGCTCCATAAAAGGATCTGGGACTTCTCAATAGGAGATGTATTTCAGAAGGCCGGGCCTTGTAAAAAAAAATTATTGTATGTGATTGGACCAACCACTTGTCCGTTATCTTGAATGACGTGTTCCTTCAACCACTTGCATCCAAATCAACCCGTGACGCTGATGAGAGCGACGCTGGCGAAATCCAAAACAGAACAGCCGACATATTGGATAACGACAGAGCGAAAAGTTAGAGAACTTTTACTGAAACAACGCAGCAATGTCAGTATACGATCGATGTTGTTTGTGCATAGAAGATATGCAGAATCAATGTCAGCACACGACTGCTCGCTGCGTGCCACCATTGTTGCTTGTATCAAACAGTTGCTTTGGCACTATGTCACATCTATAAAATCCCGCCCGGCGATCCTAATTGGTTCATTATTTTTTGCTATCTTGAAGGAGTTTGCAATGCCCTTGAGTCAGGTTACTGTACACCACGGTGGCCTCAGCAATGCTCCACACCATCGTCTGCATGGGTTGAGGCCACACAGCCAATGACAGTAACAGACCCAACAAAGCAACCAAGACACACAGCCCACTCGCTCTCGGCCAATGTCCAGTGCGTGCAGATGAGCGAGAATTAGCCGGGAACACCAAAGTGTCCAATACATGCTCATTTAGTCAGGGCTCTGTGAAGCTCGTCCATCTCGACGCTCAACGCGAGCGCCACATCCGCGTCTTTTCCTCCACATCTCTTCCGGTCTCCACACAGATTCTGGTGTGGCAGAGAGCCAGCAGCTGGTATCGGGAGCCAACATAGCAATGGCCAAAATGCTTCCACAAGTAAATCCAAAAGTACATTAAAAGCACCACAAAAGTGCCATCCATGGTTGGGGCTGTCCCAAAATCGCCAAAAGGCAAAGAACACAGAAACAAGAGGGAAACATCATAAACACAACAGGACAAAAGCCCAGAGCTCCTACAACCAGCAGCCACTATGGTGGCGCCATCTTGGATCACCTAAAATCTTGGAATTTATATAACTTGTCAGTTCAGACGCTATACCTCATATTTAATGATAAATTAACAACTGGGTGTGTTTTCAAATGTTGTATATGCAAGTTAGTGAATAAATGTGCACAAGCTTGCTTTTCCAGTAAATGAGAAGTATCGTAGTTCAGTGAGTTTATCAAAAAACAGTTGATAGGGGTGTAGCAATTAGTTTTAACATTGATTCAATTGGAATCCTAATTTGTGGTTGCCTATATACAATTCAGGGGCAATATTTGTTTATTTACAACGGACGATAAGATCCGAAACAAATCAGTTAGGTGAAATCGATTCAGTAATGTTTTAGCCATACATTCAACCAGTTTGACCTAGAAATACATACTGGACACTGCATCTGAAGTCTCCTATATTCTTGATTCTTCTTGTAAGGGAATTAGGTATGAATAAGTTGAAGTTAAAGTACCAATGATTTTCACACACACACTAGGTGTGGTAAAATGTGTCTTCTGCATTTGACCCATCCCCTTGATCACCCCCTGGGAGGTAAGGGGAGCAGTGGGGTGCCGCGCCCGGGAATCATTTTCGGTGAATTAACCCCCAATTCCAACCCTTGATGCTGAGTGCCAAGCAGGGTGGTAATTGGTCCCATTTTTATAGTCTTTGGTATGACTTGGGTTTGAACTCACAACCTACCGATCTCAGGGCGGACACTCTAACCACTATTGTTATGGATATAAAAATTAATGTAAACAACAATTAATGGCCAATGCATTTAATTTTTTGGGAATAAAGTGCAGCACCCCCCGCGATCCTGAAAGGTATAGGCGGTAGAAAATGGATGGATGGAAAGTGCAACCTACATTTCAGGTTTAATTAACAAGAAGAAACCTGTTTTGCCCCTATTTTCAGTATTCAAGAAATGTTCAAGAAAAGTATCGATTTATATCATATCGATAAGGAATATCGATAGTGGTATCAATTGAATCCTACCAATGTACCATCCATCCATTTCCTACCGCTTGTCACTTTTTTGGGGTCGTGTGGGGTCGCTAGAGCCTATCTCAGCTGCACTCGGGCGGAAGGCACCTCCCAAGTTACTAGTATCAACATATATTTTTCTCGTTATAGCATTTTTTAAAAAATATTTTTCTATTATTTTGGCGATTTGTCCATTGTGTACACCGCCTTTCGCCCGAGTACAGCTGTTATAGGCTCCAGCACCCCCGCAACTACAAGAGGCACACGCTGTAGAAAATGTAAGGATGGATGCTTCCTATTTTATTACTATGTAGCACAGGCTCCAATTTGCACACCCCTGGTTTATTTTACCTATTATTCTGCCCTTTGTAAATGTTGGATTTTAGTTTGGCAGATAGGTAAAGTCCTACAAATTAGAGATGAAAAAAGTTACAACTTGAAGTTGTTTACTAATCCGAATCAGAAGTATTTTATTAATCCCCAAAGGGAAATTAAGATTTTCAGCAGAGTCCCATTCAAGAGCAGACAAACATTACAGGGTGGTAGAACAGGATCGCTGACGGGTCTGCCAACTTCCAATCTCCACAATAACATTACTGTGAAATTAAGCTCTCAAAAGTATTTTTAATGTGCACATGAACTAAACATACATGCAATATCATATTAAATCAAGAACACATTTAGTTGAAAACTGAAAAAAGCAACGCAACTATAAGGGATGAAATGGCTTTTATGCCATTAGCCCAATGCTAACATACAATGGAGAAACCTATTAGCAGGCTAATGAAAATTAGCCTCTTGAATGTTTACAACTTGTACACACGTTTACCAAATTAGATTTTAGCTGAAAATAATTGATATAAAACGGTAAATGTATTTCTAGTTACACATCTCTCCACCAAGGAGTGTGAAAACTAATGCTGACTGCTAACTTTATACTACTAGGCCAATCTAATGCTCTGTGCAGCATGCTGACTAGCCAGCCTTCAAACTCCAAAACAAATATCCTATTTTTCGGATTATAAATCTCTCCGGAGTATACGTCGCACCGGCCGAAAATGCATAATAAACAAGGAAAAAAACATATATACGTCGCACTGGAATGACTATAAGTCGCATTTTTTGGGGGAAATTTATTTGATAAAGTCCAACACATTTGAAAGACAATTTGAAATATATAAAGAATAGTAAACAGGCTCAATAAGTGTACATTATATGATGCATAAATAACCAACTGAGAAGGAGCCTGGTATGTTAACGTAACATATTAGGGTAAGAGTCATTCAAATAACTAAAACATATAGAACATGCTATACGTTTACCAAACAACCTGTCACTCCTAATCAATAAATCCGATGAAATCTTCTTCCTCGATGTCGCTTCTAAACAACTCTGCCAACTTCAAAGGTATGCACCGCTTCCTCTTGTTGTTTTCTGCTGCATATTTCACTACGTCCAGATTGTAATCTGCAGTACGTGATTTCCTTTTCGGTCCAATTTTTGTTCAGCACTTCTCAGTTTTTATAAGTTACCGTCAACGATGAAATGATCCATTTTATTAGCTACGGCAGTAGCATATAGCAGTTAGCATTCTATGACCCACAATGCACTTCTGCCATGACCCTCCCCCGCCGATATCTTACGGCAGTAGCATATAGCAGTTAGCATTCTATGACCCACAATGCACTTCTGCCATGACCCTCCCCCGTCGAATTCTTATTAGCTGACGTGTATGTGACGATTGCTGACGTGTGTGTGACAATTGCTGACATTTTGTTCGTCTCTTCCGCGAATGAGATAAATAATATTATTTGATATTTTACGGTAATGTTTTAATAATTTAACACATAAGTCGCTCCGGAGTGTATGTCGCACCCCCGGCCAAACTATGAAAAAAAACTGTGACTTATAGTCCGAAAAATACGGTAACAGTCAATGTTTTGTGAAACATAATTGCAACGAAATGGCAACACAATTATCAACTGGAAGGTGAAGTGTTATCTTTCCTTATCGCAAAATCTAAAAAGAAAAATGAAATCAATAAAATAAATGTATGGAAAACACTGCTAATCCAATACAAGAGCCATATGAAAAAGTAAGCCCTTACACACTTAACACTTTGTTTTGATTAACACTGTCAGAAATGGACGTTGTGGCGAAGTTGGGAGAGTGGTCGTGCCAGCAATCTGAGGGTTACTGGTTCAATCCCCACCTTCTACCATCCTAGTCACGTCCATTGTGTCTTTGCATGGCAGCTCCCGCCATCAGTGTGTGAATGTGTGTGTGAACGGGTGAATGTGGAAATACTGTCAAAGCGCTTTGGGCTGCTTAAAAAGGGGTAGAAAAGCGCTATACATATACATATATATTTACCATTTTACCATTTAGAAATGTTTTTGTCTTGCAATACGATTTATTGTTGTAAGGACTGCACGTTTCTGCAAAAAATGTGAACCACATTTTCTTGCTTGGAATTAAGATTGTGATTCTCTAAGACAATTTCTTAATTCAGGGCAATTTGGTTTTGTTGTAACTGCCAACTCTTTGAATAAATTAATAGAAGGACAAAATCCATCAAGTCAAAAAAACAAAAAAAACAGACGTTTGTTCCATACACAATACTTTCATGTGTTATAGCATCTGACCGGTGGCAAACAGCTACAATTTACAGTTGTTGTGTTGTTGGAACAGAGATTACAAATAATATATATGATTTGACCTCCAGACCAGACCACCTTAACGGGCATATCAAGCAAGTCCACACAACAGAGAGACCCCACAAGTGCCAGGTGATCTGCAGGTTTACTTAACTATAAGTGATGGACTAAATTAGTTTAAGACATGCAACTTGACTTGTTTCCTTGCTTGCAGATTTGTAATGCCTCTTTTGCAACAAGAGATCGCCTCAGGTCACACCTCGCATGTCACGAGGACAAAATTCCCTGCAAAGTTTGCGGCAAGTTCCTCCGAGCGGCCTACATGACAGACCACCTCAAGAAACACAGCGAAGGAATGCACAACTACTGCGGAATTTGCAACAAAGGTAACTCAGTCGCTCAGATGCAGTATGGCGATTCTGAAAAGCTTGCAAAACAGACTATGCTTGGAATGTGACGCATAATTGCTTTTGTCATGACTTCATTTAAAGCCCCTTTCACACAGTGATTGCTCAGAAGTCTCACCAGAAGACCGCGTTTATCTACTTTTACCTTTAACGCAGAACCGAGTGTAAGCGCAATGTTGAAGGTACATTAATTCCGTTTATTTATATATAACAGCAACACTGAAAAATGCCAGGAAAATGTCAACGTAAACAGGCTGAGTGGAAGGGGCTTAGAACACTGCAGGGTTCTATGTTATACATTTTACTGGCCCTTACCATGAGTGGGTTGGTTCATTTTATTTAAAGGTAATACACTTAAAAGTTTAATCCTTGTAATGCTCACTAAAGTAAAGTATGTTGAGGGCACGTGCAATGAGCTGGGGTCCTGCGTGGTATCATGCGTGACGGCTTTATGCAAATTTATGGCTATATTCTTCCTGGAAACAGTTACCGTTAAATGTCCTGTCTACACTTATTGTTTTGACTATGTGGGAAAATGTCATTTGAGCCAAGTGAGCTGTTATGCAAACTCCTGAACAACATAATACCTTTTTTTTCTTTGTTGTTTTGTACTAAGTATTGAACTTGTGTAGCAAGGATGACCCGTGTCTGCATTGTTTAAAAAAAACACGTATTTTACATTCTCAGATGGTGTATCTACTCCATTACTAGTGTCATTCTGCTCAAAACACAGCAGGTCATATGAGCTGGTCATATCCAGTCTCCGTTGACTCCGCGCCCTGTCAAGGCCTCAGAGTTTGCAAACGTCTGCCTTGTTTGTGCTCTTCTCGGTCGCAGGTTTCTCCACTGCCTCCTACCTTAAGGTGCATACGAAAACACATCATGGCTCTCCACTGCCCCTCTCTGCCCCATTGCACACCTTCCCTGAGCCAAGCGGGGAACTTCAGATGCAAAACGGCACCCCTTACCACTTGGGACACCATTGCTCAGTGGAAGGCAAGCAGCCGCCCGGCCCATCACAAAACATTCGTGTCTCTGGCTTCTTTCACTGTCTGCGCTGTTTTTATCTGTAAATCTCAAAATGTGCTTCTGCATCTTTGTTAAATACAAGGCTCTGTTACTCTGAGCTTGTCCTTCACTGTGTGCGTGTATTGGGGAACACTCTGTCCTACATCAATTAGAGGTGTCACAGACCTTTGGGCAGATTACTGGTAGATGTTTCTGTAGTTAATGCAGCAATTTGCACCTTGCGGTGGAAATGGATTTCTAATATTAACAATAATAATGTGGGGAGTTTTGGTGTGTATGTGTGTGTGTTCGTCCGGCATGGCCATGGCTGCGTATGGTTTGTCCTGCTTGGCTGGTCCATTGCCAGATTGTCCACAATGCACATTGTAGTATGTTTGGCTATACTGCATTTTCCATTGAATGATTGAGAGCTCAAAGAACTGACAGCAAAGAGATGGTTACCTGTGAGGCACAGTGTATAAGAAATGGCTTGTTTGCGCATGCATCATCGCACAAAAAGTAAGTGCAGCCCTCACACTTTGGCAACCGTTTCTCCTCAAAAAGACAATACCAGAGGTTTGCACAGAATTCAGACCGAAGTCTGTCGGTACTACCAGGTACCAATTAAAGTACGGTGCCATATTTTGATACCTTTGTTGCACATGACGTTACATCTGGCTGCAAACTCGGCGCTAGCTCAAGCATTTGGCCAGAAAACACTCAGTCAAGCACTCAGAGCGGATCCAGCTGGATTAACTGCAGATAATAGTACACTTTTCTATGCAAACAAACAAACAAAGAAAGAAGAAGGTGCTTAAACTACAGTAGGCCTCCACTTTTCTAAATGCTAATGATGGTAATTTATATTGGATATGCTACATACTGAAGATTAGCATGTGCGATTTTTCATTACGATTTCAACACCTCCAAATTAGGTCATGAAAACTACAGCTAAGATGCACGATACAATCTGCTGGTGTGTAGTATGGTACAATACTTACATACTGTAAACACTTTTTAGGGCTCAACATAAGACGAGATTGGCACATTCTACTTGATAGCAAAGACTACTTCCTGGCTCAGGCAACACACCGTAATCTATACACTACTGGCATTTAAAGTCCTGGAATTGAAACTGCATCCGAAGTCTACTAAATAATGATACAGTATAGAACCTGCAAATGAGACAAAGGAAAAAAAACAGATAACTGGATTGTATGACTGAGTGCTAGATAAAAATACATATTGAATTTTGAAAATAATTAACATGTGTTAACACACGAACACACAAAAATGTACTGAAAATGGGTACTTTAGAGGAACGTATCGATACCCTGGTACCAGGAATTGGCACCGAATCGATTCCAATGTGAAAGTTCCTCATCCCTAGGCAATACTATACAAATTAAACTTGGATATAAGTTGGAGTATTTGCTGTACGGATTGGAAAGCAACGTACCTTTTACTGTCCTCAACATGCAGCCGTTATTATCTGCCAACACAAGTGAATACCTCACAGTGAACATCTCCAAATAATGTATTTGGTGTGAGCAGTTCAATATCCGTAAAGTATTCACAGTGATTCACTTTTTACACATTTTGTTAGGTTTCAGCCTTATTCCAAAATAAAAACAATTAATTTTTGGTCTCAAAATTCTGCACACAATACTCTATTGACAATGTGGAAACTGCCTTTTTTTGTTTTTTAAGAGATTATTGCAAATGTATTAAAATTACAATACGAAGAAATCACATGTACATATTCACAGCCTTTGCTTAATACTTCGTTGATGCACTTTAAGCAGCAATTACAGCCTTAATTCTTTTTGAATACAATGCCACAAGTTTGGCACATCTATCTTTGGGCAGTGTGGCCGATTACTCTTTGCAACACCTCTCAAGCACCATCAGGTTGCATGGGAAGTGTCGGTGCTCAGCCATATTTTGATCTCGCCAGAGATGTTCAATGGGATTCAAGTTTGGGCTTTGATATTTTGGCTGTGTGCTTAGTGTCATTGTCCCACTGAACGATTAACCGTCACCCAAGTTTGAGTTCAAAAGCGCTCTGGAGCAGGTTTTCATCCAGTATGTCTCTGTACATTGCTACATTCATATTTTCCTCTATCCTAACTAGTCTTCCAATTCCTGGCGCTGATAAACGTCCCCACAGCATGATTCTACCACACCATTTTTTACTGTAACGAATGGTATTTGCCTGATGATGAGTGGTGCCTGGTTTCTTCCAAATATGACACCTGGCATTCACGCCAAAGAGTTCAGTCTTTGTCTCGTTAGACCACAGAACTTTGTTTCTCATTGTCTGAGTCTTTCTGGTGCATTTTGGCAAACTTTATTAGAGGAATGGTTTCCTTCTGGGGCTTTGCGGTGGAAGAGGGGTTAGTGCGTCTGCTTCATAATACGAAGGTCTGGTGTTCAATCCCGGGCTCGGGATCTTTCTGTGTGGAGTTTTCATGTCCTCCCCGTGAATGCATGGGTTCCCTCCGGGTACTCCGGCTTCCTCCCACTTCCAAAGACATGCACCTGGGGATAGGTTGATTGGCAACACTAAATTGACCCTAGTGTGTGAATGTGAGTGTGAATATTGTCTGTTTATATGTGTTGGCCCTGCGATGAGATGGCGACTTGTCCAGGGTGTACACCGTCTTCCGCCGGATTGTAGCTGAGATAGGCACCAGTGCCCCCCGCGAGCCCAAAGGGAATAAGCGGTAGAAAATGGATGGATGGATTGGTTTCCATCTGGCCACTTGACCATAAAGGCCTGATTGGTGGATTGGTGCACAGATGGTTGTCCTTCGGCAAGATTCTACTTTCTTCACAGAGGAATGCTGTAGCTCTGACAGCGTGACCATCCGGTTCTTAATTACCTTTCTAACTATGGCCTTTCTCCCCTGATTACCCAGTTTAGAGGGCCGACCAGCTCTAGGAAGTGGCCCAATTCCAAACTTCTTCCAATTACAGATGATGGAGGCCACTGTGCTCATTGAGTCTTTCAATGCAGCAGATATTTTTCTGTACCCTTCCCCAGATTTTGTGCCTCGAGACAATCCTGTCTCGGAGGTCCACAGAAAATTCCTTTGACTTCTTTCATGGTTTGTGCTATGCCATGCATTGTCAAATGTGTGACTGTATATACAGCATAGACAAGTGTGTGCCTTTCCAAATCATGTATAAACAACTGAAGTTACCAAAGTAGACTCCAATTAATCTGTTGGAACGTTTCAAGGATGATTGGTTAAAACAGCATGCCCCGGATCTCACTTTTTGAATACTTATCTACATGTGTTTTCTTAGTTTTTATATTGAATACATTTGCAAAAAAATCTAAACATTTTTTCATATTGTCATTGTGGAGTATTGTGTATAGAATATTGAGGACAAAAATGAATGTATTCCATTTTGGAACAAGGCTGTGACATAACGAAATGTGGGAATAGTGAAGCACTGTGAATACTTTCCAGATGCACTGTAAGTACCATTGTTCTCTACTACTGCTTTAATCTTCTTAGACATGGAATTTGACCTTTTTGCACTTCTCCATGATGACATCGCTGGTGGATGTTTCACCTTGCTCTTAAGGATGCCCCACTGGTGCTCAATTGCGTTCAGGTGCTGAGAAGACACATGTCTACTCTGTCATCTTCAACAAGGCACTTGTCATCTTGGAGGTGTGTTTGGACTCCTTTTTATCATGTGTGAGGGCATCAAAGACCATGATGCTGTCACCACCATGTTTGACTCTTAATCTTGTTACTCACTTGTGTTGCCAAACAATGATGTTTGTGTGCTGACTCATTTTCAATGGGTAGTAAATATATATCGATATGACTACTCTTACCATATATCCACACGAAGATTGTATTGTCTCATTAAAAAAATATATATATTGTAATCAAAATGGTTGGTGGAAGTTGAGGAACTGACTTTTGTCAAATACTGTAGCTCTGGGTCCATGTTAAAAGAGTAATCCATGGTTGTGTCAATGAGCACGTACAAAAGCATGCTTCTGGAATGTGCATCTTTAGTATGGGATGTGATTATCATTACGATTCCATTTCAAGTCCAGAATGATGGCAGTTATGTGGCTTACTTGAGTGGTTGCTTGATGATCCCAGGAAGCTTGAGCTGTGTTTGGGAAGAGAAACCTTTGAGTTCTCTGTTGAGCATGTTGTGTTTACAACACTTCGGAAGGTAACTGCGTTTGTGTTGTGTCTGCTGGCCTCTTCTGTCTATCCTTCCTCTTCTTGGTTGGGTGCTATTGGTAGACGCCAGTCGACAGCTGGTATTCTCCTCGCCTGAAGCGGGGGCTCGCTTTCACGGACATCCACTCCTCCCACAGCCTTGCCCTCCAGTCTTGGGCCAGCAGCCCGAACTGTTTGTAGGGAGGCCAGGCGGGGCTCTGTATTTCTGGGAGTGTCGCTCTGGTGGGGTGCCTGCTTTTCCCGTCCACGGGCCTGCTGCAGGTCAGTACAGTACAGCAGGAGATGGGTGGGGCATGAACACAGTAAGTGATGGCCTATACCAACAATGTTAGTCGACTGCGGGCAAAATGGGCTTTATTATTTGTGAATGTAGCATTTGTAGCAGTCATATCTACAAACCCCGTTTCCATATGAGTTGGGAAATTGTGTTAGATGTAAATATAAACGGAATACAATGATTTGCAAATCATTTTCAACCCATATTCAATTGAATATGCTACAAAGACAACATATTTGATGTTCAAACTGATAAACTTTTTTTTTTTTGCAAATAATCATTAACTTTAGAATTTGATGCCAGCAACACGTGACAAGGAAGTTGGGAAAAGTGGCAATAAATACTGATAAAGTTGGGGAATGCTCATCAAAAACTTATTTGGAACATCCCACAGGTGTGCAGACTAATTGGGAACAGGTGGGTGCCATGATTGGGTACAAAACAGCTTCCCAAAAAATGGTCAGTCTTTCACAAGAAAGGATGGGGCAAAGTACACCCCTTTGTCCACAACTGTGTGAGCAAATAGTCAAACAGTTTAAGGACATCATCCATCCATTTTCTATCGCTTATTCCCTTTTGGGGTCGCGGGGGGCGCTGGCGCCTATCTCAGCTACAATCGGGCGGAAGGCGGGGTACACCCTGGACAAGTCTCCACCTCATCGCAGGGCCAACACAGATAGACAGACAACATTCACACTCACGTTCACACACTAGGGCCAATTTAGTGTTGCCAATCAACCTATCCCCAGGTGCATGTCTTTGGAGGAAACCGGAGTACCCGGAGGGAACCCACGCATTCACGGGGAGAACATGCAAACTCCACACAGAAAGATCCCGAGCCTGGATTTGAACCCAGGACTGCAGGGTCCTTCGTATTGTGAGGCAGACGCACTAACCCCTCTGCCACCGTGAAGCCCAGTTTAAGGACAATGTTTCTCAATGTGCAATTGCAAGAAATTTAGTGATTTCAACATCTACGGTCCATAATCTCATCAAAAGGTTAAAAGAATCTGGAGAAACCACTCCACTTAAGTGGCATGGCAGGAAACCAACATTGAAAGACCGTGACCTTCAATCCCTCAGACGGCACTGTATCAAAAACCGACATAAATCTCTAAAGGATATCACCACATGGGCTCAGGAACACTTCAGAAAACCACTGTCACTAAATACAGTTTGTCGCTACATCTGTAAGTGCAAGTTAAAGCTCTACTATGCAGAGCAAAAGGCATTTATCAACAACATCCAGAAACGCCACCGGCTTCTCTGGGCCCGAGATCATCTAAGATGGACTGATGCAAAGTGGAAAAGTGTTCTGTGGTCTGATGAGTCCACATTTCAAATTGTTTTTGGAAATATTTGACATTGTGTCATCCAGACCAAAGGGGAAGCAAACCATCCAGACTGGTATCGACGCAAAGTTCAAAAGCCAGCATCTGTGATGGTATGGGGTTGAATTAGTGCCCAAGGCATGGGTAATTTACTCATCCGTGAAGGCACCATTAATGCTGGAAGGTACATACAGGTATTGGGACAACTTATGCTTTCATCTAAGCGCCGTCTTTTTCATGGACGCCCCTGCTTATTTCAGCCAGACAATGCCAAGTCACATTCAGCACGTGTTACAACAGCGTGGTTTCGTAAAAAAGATTGCAGGTACTTTCCTGGTTCGCTTGCAGTCCAGACCTGTCTCCCATCGAAAATGTGTGATGCATTATGAAGCGTGAAATACGACAGCGGAGACCCCGGACTGTTGAACGACTGAAGCTCTACATACAACAAGAATAGGAAAGAATTCCACTTTCAAAGCTTCAACAATTAGTTTCCTCCAGTTCCCAAACGTTTATTGAGTGTTGTTAAAAGAAACTGTGATGTAACACAGTGGTGAACATGTCCTTTCCCAACTACTTTGGCACGTGTTGCAGCCATGAAATTCTTAGTTGATTATTATTTGCAAAAGAAAGATAAAGTTTGAGTTTGAACCTCAAATATGTTGTCTTTGTAGTGCATTCAATTGAATACGGGTTGATAAGGATTTGCAAATCATTGTATTCTGTTTATATTTACATCTAACATAATTTCCCAACTCATATGGAAACGGGGTTTATACACATGTTCTCAGTTCGAAGAGGTACAGTCCGGTTGTCATGATCTGACACAGTTTATTCATTCAGTTCTGTGAACAGTGTGACTTTCAAACTATCATTGTGCAACATACTGAAACCCCAGTTTATCATGATCCTGTGTCTTCGGGTGAATGAGTTAGCAATGCCAAAACACTCAGACAATGTTTGATAGAATGTTAAAAAAAAACGCGTTGGGACAGACCACCTCAAAAACTGGATCAGACACCCGAAAAGGACATGAAATGAAGAACGCAGGATTTACAATGTTAACTATGAACAGTAAAACACTGAATATCAAGAACATAAGAAAGTCGCTACTTTTACTTGTCAGAACATTTTCTCGATTGACATGTTGCACAATCAAGAAAACGCAACAAAAATGCAACAAACACACCGAAACATAAATTCAAAAGGGTAAAAAAACACCCACAATCTAATAAAATATAACTTTTCTGTAATACTTGATCCATGTATACCCGTCACACTTGTCTCGTGGTTGTGGTTCTGTAAACATGTTTCTTTAAATTATAACCATCCTCTGATTATAATCCCCTCAGCTATCAAGGTCGAAAGGAAAGGAAATGTCAACACAACCATGGAAAATACTCAATGTAAACTACATTCTAAAATCCCATTAAACACTTAACAATAACCTTTTGAAATTAAGGTGCAAAATTAAGGAATGTGTAAGAAATGCTTGATAAAGTGTAGCTAAACAGTGCAAAGTGTGAAAATGTAAGCAAAGACGAACCTGAAAAGTATTTTGCGGATTTTTAGTTAGAGCTGTGCTCTAAAGCAGTGGTTCTCAAATGAGGGTATGCGTACCCCCAACAGCAACAATTCAAAAATCTTTTATAATTATAAATATATTTATTGAATAATACTTCAACAAAATATGAATGTAAGTTCATAAACTGTGAAAAAAAATATAAAAATGCAATATTTGGTATTGACAGCTAGATTTTTTTGTGGACATGTTCCATAAATATTGATGTTGAAGATTTTTTTTTTGTGAAGAAATGTTTAGAATTAAGTTCATGAATCCAGATGGATCTCTATTACAATCCCCAAAGAGGGCATTTAAGTTGATGATTACTGTGTGTAGAAATATTTATTTATAACTGAATCACTTGTTTATTTTTCAACACGTTTTTAGTTATTTTTATATCTTTATTTCCAAATAGTTCAAGAAAGACCCATACAAATGAGCAATATGTTACACATTTAATAAATCAGAAACTGATGACATAGTGCTGTATTTCACTTCTTTATCTCTTTCTTTCAACCAAAAATGCTTTGCTCCGATTAGGGGGTACTTGAATTAAAAAAATGTTCACAAGGTACATCACTGAAAAAAGGTTGAGAACCACTGCTCTAAAGGCTATTACCAGTCATGGTGGGGACACGCATCTTGCATAACTTACAGACCAAATTGGTCTGACTACGGTCTGTTTTATAAAGTCAAAGAATCTGCTATACCGTCGACGTGATATTTCCTTTTTTATTGACAATTTTGTTGCTCTCTGCAGCAGTCATATTTAGTCTCTCTTCTCACTCAAGAATTAACCAGGAGAAAACAAGATGACGTAACCAATCTTGATTGTTGATACTGTTACCCGATTGGCTGTTGGCGTGATACTGCCACTGATCAGTGATCCTTTCCTGTGTTGCTCGGTTTGCAGAGAGCATGTGCCTTTGCTCATACAACCAATCTTGCTTCGCAACATCATTTTTTTCCAACAAAGAAGAAAATACATTTATTGATCATTTTATGGAACTTATTTTTATTGATATCAATTTTGTATCTATCACGTTTTATCACCCAAACTTACTTTCCGTAGTTGAAGTGTTTTGGTGATTGAAAATGGTGCTCCACATATTGTCGGGTATAGTTTTGATGTTAAAGATTTAAAAAAATATTCATTCAATGAAATGGTTAATGAGATGTATTCGTACCATATTTTCCAATAAAAAAACCAAAACACAATATTTATGAAAACACATTTTAATAGAGAATAATGTAAAATAAAGGTAAATGATGAATAGAATGTATTAATAGAATGAATGAATAGAATGTATTATGGAGTATTTTGCAGTCGTACTCAAAAAATAAAAGCAAAGAACTACAGAGTCAGCGGTTATGTCAATGAATGATAATGGAAATGAGGGAGAATGACTTCAGGCTAACACGTCACCAACGTGTGGATTCTTTGTTTGGGTGTTGGATTTTGCAGAATGATACGTGGGCAAACAGGCTTGTTTATTACGAGCAAAACAGTGTTGCAAATGACAATCTATTTGTGGTGGTGGGGGTATGGCTGGTACCCTGACTCTCGCCAAATCCTTGTAGTTTGCTGAGCTCCACACAAGGATCTGGGACTTCTCAATAGGGGATGTATTTCAGAAGGCGGGGCCTTGTAAAAAAAAATAATTGTATGTGATTAGATAAACCACTTGTCAGTTAACTTGACTGACGTGCTACTTCAACCACTCACATCCAAATCAACCCGTGACGATGATAGGAGCGACGCTGGGATAACGACAGAGCGAAAAGTTAGAGAACGTTTTTACTGAAACAACGCAGCAATGTCAGTAGACGATCGATGTCGCAAAACAGTTGCAAGAGCGGAATCCATGTCAGCACACGACTCCTCGCTGCGTGCCGCCATTGCTGTTTCAATCAGTTGCTTTGGTGCTACGTCACTTCTACTGTATGAAATCCCGCCCGGCGATCCTGATTGGTTCATTATATTTTGCTATCCTGAAGGAGTATGCATTGCCATCGAGCTCAGATTCTTGTGTGGAGCTCAGCGAACTAAAAGGATCTGGCGAGAGTCAGGTTAATGGCTGGTGCTGTGTGAAAATATCAAATAATTTGTATAATATTCGTATATTACTATGATGCAATTAGTTTTTGAAGCTAAAACAAAATGTATGCATATTTTTTAGGACAAATCTGTGTTCAATACTTATTAGTATCCACATACAGTACAGGCCAAAAGTTTGGACACACCTTCCCATTCAATGTGTTTTCTTCATTTTCATGACTATTTACATTGTAGATTGTCACTGAAGGTATCAAAACTATGAATAAACACATGTGGAGGTATGTACTTCACCAAAAAAGGTGAAATAACTAAAAACATGTTTTATATTCTAGTTTCTTCAAAATAGCCACCCTTTGCTCTGATTACTGCTTTGCACACTCTTGGCATTCTCTCGATGAGCTTCAAGAGGTAGTCACCTGACATGGTTTTCACTTCACAGGTGTGCCTGATCAGGATTGATTAGTGGAAATTCTTGCTTTATCAATGGGGTTGGGACCATCAGTTGTGTTGTGAATGAGAAAGTATCCAAACTTTTGACCTGTACTGTATATTGTTCTTCTTACATTAAATTGTAACAACTTATGACGGCCCTAAATTTATTTGTGGTGGAGTCAATGTATGGGAAAGACAATGTCAGTCAACCAAGACACTAAGAAAACCGGGGCAAAATTTTGGTCAAAATGTTCGCTGAAAACCAAATCCTACAAAATGTGCAGTGTACAAAAACCAAGGTACCATTGTACCTTGAAGGTGAAAATTGCCCATTTACCCTCATAGGATGCCAACTAGCAGACCATCTAGCTACACCCCCCCAAAAGCAAACTGCAACTGGGGAGATTAAAATTTAAAATGTTTGAGTCAGAGGTTTGATCATTGAAGAGCACATAAACAAAAACCGTATGGAAATGAACAGAACCATACTGCTTTGTGGAGACCAGGCTTTAAACTTTGTTAAATAACCAACTTGTCCTGATATATCATTTTCCTTCCTTCGTTTTCTCTCTGTCCTCTCATCCCCACTACCCGTTTCTATCTCAGACGGGCAGGAAAACGCCGGCAAGTGTCCTCATCTGGATTCGGAAGAATCGGATCCTTCATTCGGGGACCTGTCCAACAGTGATGAACTGAAATCCCCAGACAAGTCGGACAGGCTGGAGCTGGACATGCATTCGCCAGCCTGCAACGGAACATCTTCAGGTGGCATGGGCTCTCCTGAGGGTCCCAAAGCCAAGACGGACCCCGAGAAGAAGTTCACCTGCGCCATTTGTGGTCAGGCCTTCCGCACCAAGTCCTACCTCAAAAAACACCAGCACAGAGTACACAAAACCCCGAAGGCTCAGGCGGGCTCAGGGTCCAGTTTAAGCGACCTGGCCCCCTTCTCGCCTCAGCAGAGCATGTCTCTGCTTGAGTCCTTCGGCTTCCAGATAGTACAGTCGGCTTTCGCCTCGTCACTGGTGGACGTGGAAGCGGGTCAAAGCGGAGTGCACTTTGGAGGGAAGTGAGGCGCCTTGTCTGCAAAGCCAGATTGTGCTGTCTTTGCCTCAAGACTACTTCTCTTGCTCAATGTGTGCATTTTTGTCAGACTGCCATATGATTCCTACTTTTTCTACTTTTTCAGAGTATGGAAAGTGCATACACGCTGTTGTAATTATCTTTATATAGGAAGAAGAAGACATGGAGCATACGATGAGTCTTCAGTTGTTTTTGTTATTTGACTTTCACATATTCCTGCACATGTGACGAGTACACGCATGCATCCGTTACTGTTGCGCCAATCGTCTTGGCCTTCAGGACAGTGGGTGGGGCTTGATTTATTTATGTTACTTTCACCGACAGGACGCTTTAAAAGTTTTGAATGCAAGCAAACACCTTTCACATTTTGCTTTAGTCGCTAAGGAAGTGCAAGCAACCGACAGACGAAAGTTAAGAGGCACTTTTTTCTTTTTTTTTTCTTTTCCACCACATTCTGGCTTGTCAGAATCATCAATCATCGATTCTTTGTTCATAGTTGCGATGGAGAGGATAGCCGACGATCAGCTTGAACACAAACATTTTTAATTTTCCTAATGGCAATGCTTTTCCCTAAACATTGACAATGTTCCCTATCCATAATTGACCTAAATCATAATTGTTCCCCATTCTTGTGTTTTCAAACGATGACAATGTTCCCCATCCCTGCACGTTCCCCAAACGAGGACCAAGATCAGCTTGATGATCAGGATATATTTTATGAATGTAGATTCTATTTTATTAACTTATTTATGCCCCTGCTCTTGGGTGCACTTTTGTTTGTGTACATTTTGAAGCTCTTGTTCTAAGTTATGTTTAGGAATGCGTGTGTGTGGTTGTTGAGCCCCTTTCACACAGAAATGCTGCAAAATCGGCCCTCTGACTGTTAGCCCGGCATTTATTCACCTGTGGCTTTTTATGCAGAACACACAAAAATCGTCCATTCGATGCTGCCAGGCTTCGTTCCCTCTTTTTGCCGTAACAGAATAAGTTAAGACAAAGTCTGATGGCAGCAGAAAAGTGGGACCAAGGTGAGACTTTCCCGCACCTGCTCTTGCTGTTACGGCTTTAATGCGGTACCTCAATTTAATTTTGTATGGCGTTCCGAAACGTCAGACGAAAACAGAATCTTTCAAAAACCAAAGCAATTTTCCTCATAAGAAATGACGTAAACTAGAAAAGCACTCAGACCGCAGGCCTCCGCCAGGCCCGATTTCCCACAATGAAGTACTAAGCAAAATTAGCAACCATCTTGTAATGCTACGATCGGCCTGCTCTTTTGAACTTTTCACTTTTACCTTTTTGAATATTTCAGTTGGCGGAGATGGCGATAAGCAGAGAATGGAAGGAGAGTTCAATGCAAATGACTCATTTTTTAATTTGGTACAAGTACCTAATTAAAGTCACCAGTGTTTCTCACCTTCGTTATCAAAGTCCTGGCATTCCCAACTTTCTTTGCCCAATGGTAGAATATTTGCAATCGTATTCAGTTTGAAAAAAAAATTACAGATACTTAAATCACCAATGCGAGGGATTATTTGTTTGGGAACTTCATTCCACAGGCAAACAGACTAGTTTGTTTCACGCAATGTTGCCGGCAACAATAACCGAGATGGTATACGGAAAATGGTGCAGAATTTTCGTCAGAAAGATCAAATCCAACAATAGGTGTAGCATACAAAAGTACCGCCATAGACAGCTTTGACGGGTTCTGTCAGAGCTGCTGTTAAAGCTATTTTGGGCGTGTCTGCATGAAAGGGGCAGTGATTAGAAAACGGATGTAATCCAAGGGACCAATCATAGACGCACGTTAGCTACCTGTGTGACATTCCCTGAAGATTAAAAATGAGTGTTTTCTACTGTATTGTATCGTGGAACCTCACGGGATGCAATTTTTGGGGATATTTATCAACAAAAGTCCGACTTGACAAAATGTTCCTGATGCAACTCTGGAGTGTGTGATCTTTTGTTTTAATTACAGTTTCTATATTATTTATGGTTCTATAGTGAATTGTATTAAGTGTATATACCATCTTATAAATATATCTAATTATTGGAGCAGTGTGTCACTGGTGGACGTGTAAAACCATTTTTGTTGCTTTTTCTGTTGTGTTCGATCTTTCTTAATATATGTTAATTTTGCTTTTGTTTTGTTTATTTTGTCACGCCATTAGGGCTTTTTGTTGTTCTTGGAGGACAAAGTGAAATGAGCTTAATTCACATTGGTACTAGAATGTAAAATCTGTACTTTTTTGTTGTTGTTTGGCTCTCTGCTTTTGGTTTGTTGCAAAGTGCCTTCCAAATACTGACTGTGCAGTGGATTCAAACGTCGTCTTTGGGAGAAGTATACCGTGACTCACATTGAAATGTTTTTTTTTGTTTATTTTTTACTTCATCTTTACAGAAAATGTACAGCATCTCTTCAAGACACACACATACAACAAGGCTTTTAAAACATTTGAGCTCCATGTTTTGTTATAACGTCTTTTGACATATTTCAGTATAAGCATATTTTCTACAGTATACATCATTGTTTTCGTACTCTGTTACTGAGTATCTCTTGTTGCTGCAACGACGAGGAGCCAATAAAATGCATTGAAAAAGACGTTTTCGCATTTCAACTTTGAATTACCATTAAAACTCAACCAATATCCTCCAAACATATATATTAAACACTTTTTAGTTTGCATCCATGCTACACCCATATAGGATTGGATACACCTCATTCATCCCACAACAGAGGAATGATGTGGTTGCGGTGCAGAAAAAATGTTCCACAAAACATAAGGTAACATCACATTAAAAAAAAGAAGGAAACATCAAAGAAATGACAAAATACATTAAAAGGGGCACAGAGCTCATGTAACCAGCTGCCTCTTCAGTGGCAACATTTCTACATACAGCTACAAATTAAACAACGAAATACCAAAAATTTAACATGAAATAGTACATATTGCACGCATACGATAGCACTATGCATGGGTAAACAAAACAAAAACACATTTCGACACCCACATAATTACAGGATTAGGTCTCTGCTTTTTGCAAATGATGTGGTACGGTTGGCTTCATCTGGCCAGGATCTTTAGCTCTCACTGGATCGGTCCGCAGCCGAGTGTGCAGCGACTAGGATGAGAATCAGCACCTCCAAGTCCGGCATAGCTCGGTTGGTAGAGTGGCCGTGCCAGCAACTTGAAGGTTGCAGGTTCGATTCACGCTTGTACCACCCTAGTTATTGCCGTTGTGTCCTTGGGCAAGACACTTTACCCACCTGCTCCCAGTGCCACCCACACTGGTTTAAATGTAACTTAGATATTGGGTTTCACTATGTAAAGCGCTTTGAGTCACTTGAGAAAAGCGCTATATAAATATAATTCACTTCACTTCACATCCATGATTCTCGCCCGGGAAAGAGTGGAGTGCCATTTGCAAGTTGGGGTGGAGATCTTGCCCCAAGTGGAGGTGTTCAAGTACCTAGTAGTCTTGTTCACGAGTGAGGGAAGAGTGGATCGTGAGATCCACATGCAGATCGGTGCAGCGTCTTCAGTAATGCGGATGCTGTATTGATCCGTTGTGAAGAAGGAACTGATCTACGATCCCATACTCACCTATGGTCATGAGCTTTTCGTTAAGACCAAAAGGACAAGATCACGGGTACAAGCGGCTGAAATGAGTTTCCTTCGCCGGGTGGCGGGGCTCTCACTTAGAGATGGGGTGAGAAGCTCTGTCATCCGGGAAGAACTCAGAGTAAAGCCGCTGCTCCTCCACATCGAGACGAGCCAGATGAGGTGGTTCGGGCATCTAGTCAGGATGCCACACGAACGCCTTCCTAGGGAGGTGTTTAGGGCACGTCCGACCAGCAGGAGGCCACGGGGAAGACCCAGGACACCGGAGGAGCTGGACGAAGTTGCTGGGGAGAGGAAAGTCTGGGCTTCTCTGCTTAGGCTGCTGCCCCTGGGACCCGACCTCGGATCAGCGGAAGAAAATGGATGATCATACATATATATATATATATATATATATATGTAAGTATATATATATATATATATATCCATCCATTTCCTACCGCTTATTCCCTTTTGGTTTCGCGGGGGGCTCTGGCGCCTATCTCAGCTATAATCGGGCGGAAGGCGGTGTACACCCTGGACAAGTTGCCAACACGGATAGACAGACAACACATATATATATATACTGTATATATATATATATATATATATATATATATATATATATATATATATATATATATATATATATATATATATATGTGTGTGCAAACCCTGTTTCCATATGAGTTAGGAAATTGTGTTAGATGTAAATATAAATGGAATACAATGATTTGCAAATCATTTTCAACCCATATTCAGTTGAATATGCTACAAAAACAACATATTTGATGTTCAAACTTATAAACATTTTTTTTTTTTTTGCAAATCATTAACTTTAGAATTTGATGCCAGCAACACGTGACAAAGAAGTTTGGAAAGATGGCGATAAACACTGATAAAGTTGAGGAATGCTCATCAAACACTTATTTGGAACATCCCACAGGTGTGCAGGCTTATTGGGAACAGGTGGGTGCCACGATTGGGTATAAAAACAGCTTACATGAAATTCTAAGTAATTCACAAACAAGGATGGGGCGAGGGTCACCAATTTGTAAGCAAATTGTCGAACAGTTTTAGAACAACATTTCTCAACGAGCTATTGCAAGGAATTTAGAGATTTTACCATCTTCCGTCCGTAAAATCATCCAAAGGTTCAGAGAATCTGGAGAAATCACTGCACGTAAGCGATGATATTACGAACCTTTGATCCCTCAGGCGGTACTGCATCAAAAACCGACATCAGTGTGTAAAGGATATCACTACATCGGCTCAGGAACACTTCGTAAAACCACTGTCAGTAACTACAGTTGGTCGTTACATCTGTAAGTGCAAGTTAAAACTCTACTATGCAAAGCGAAAGCCATTTATTGACAACATCCAGGAACGCTGCCGGCTCTGCTGGGCCCGAGCTCATCGAAGATGGACTGATGCAAAGTGGAAAAGTGTTCTGTGGTCTGACGAGTCCACATTTCAAATCATATTTGGAAACCGTGGCTGTGGTGTCCCCCGGACCAAAGAGGAAAATAACCATCCAGATTGTTATAGGCGCAAAGTTCAAAAGCCAGCATCTGTGATGGTATGGGGGTGCATTAGTGCCCAAGGCATGGGTAACTTACACATCTGTGAAGGCACCATTAATGCTGAATGGTTTGTATATATACAAACCCCGTTTCTATATGAGTTAGGAAATTGTGTTAAATACATATATACATATATATGTCTTGATTGGATTATCCAGAGAATAGTGCTCGATACCGTGGTAGAGCGCAATATGTAGGTGTGGGAAAACCTACATATTGCAACCTGAACCTTGGCATTTACCGTGATGATGGACTGGCAGTGTGCCGCGCCTCGCCAAGGAGCAGCGAGAACACCAAGAAGCGCATATGCCAAATCTTCAAAGAAAACGGCCTACGGATCACGATTGAAGCCAACAAGCAAACCGTCAACTTCCTCGACGTCACTTTCAACCTGAGAAATACCAGCTACCAACCATTCACGAAACCCAACACAACACTCCAATACGTGCACCACGACAGCAACCACCCACCCACCACCACGAAAAGAATACCTACCGGAATTAATAAAAGACTATCGATGCTGTCATCCAGCAAAGCTGAATTCGACCAAGGAACCCCCCCGTACCAGAAAGCACTTGATGAAAGCGGATACAACTTCACCCTTACCTATGAACCCACCCCAGGAAACCAACCAAAAAAGAGCAGAAAACGAAACAACATCATCTGGTACAATCCGCCATTCAGCAAAGACGTCTCAACCAACATCGGCCGCAAGTTCCTCACTCTGATTGACAAACACTTCCCCAAAGGCAACACCCTAAGAAAAATATTCAACAAGAACAACATTAAATTGAGCTACAGCTGTATGAATAACATGCAACAAATAATTTCAAACCACAACAAAGCAATTGCAAAAGGACTGCCTACCCCCAGACTAAACGACTCTGAAACCAATAATGAATGTAACTGTCGCAAGAAACCTGATTGCCCTCTCAACGGAAGGTGCTTACAGACATCAGTCGTTTACCAAGCAAAGGTAATACGCAAGGACATTAACACATCCGGCACGTACGTAGGATTAACCGAAGGAGCGTTCAAAACAAGATGGAATAATCACAACGCCTCCTTTAGAAACCAGACTTTGCAGAATTCTACAGAACTCAGCAAACACATTTGGAACCTCAAAGACAATAATGTTGAATATTCAATAACATGGCAAATTCTTGCATCCAGCACACCTTACAACAGTGGTAATAAAAGATGCAACCTATGCTTAAAAGAGAAACTGTTTATTATATATCATCCAGATCTATCATCTCTCAACAAGCGCAGTGAAATCATTTCAACATGCCGCCATAGACGGAAACACCTCCTAGGTAACACATGAGCCAATCACCACACCCTACGCTTGCTTGTACCCACCCACTCTGTGCTCTATATAAACCATTGTATGTGAATGCTTCCATTAAAATCTCCTGATGATTGAGGGAACCCCTCATGAAACAGATCTGTAGAGATGAAGCAGTCTTGTGATTTTTTTCCCACACCTACATATATACATATATATGTATATGTGTGTGTGTATACTAACGGTATATATATATATATATATATATATATATATATATATATATATGTATGTATATATATATATATATATATATATATATATGTATGTATATATACAAGTATATATATGTATGTGTGTGTGTATATATATATATATATATATATATATATATGTATGTATATATATATATATATGTGTGTGTGTATATATATATACATATACATATATATGTATGCATATATATATACATGTATATACATATATATGTATATATATATATATATGTATATATATATATATATATATATGTATATATATACATATATATGTGTGTGTGTGTGTGTGTGTATATACAGTATTGTACATATATAAATGTATATATATCTTGATTGGATTATCCAGAGAATAGTGCTCGATACCGTGGTAGAGCGCAATATGTAGGTGTGGGAAAAATCACAAGACTACTTCATCTCTACAGAACTGTTTCATGAGGGGTTCCCTCAATCGTCAGGAGATTTGAAAACAGTTCTGTAGAGATGAAGTAGTCTTGTGATTTTTCCCACAGCTACATATATATATATATATATATATATATATATATATATATATATATGTATATATATATATATATATATATATATATATATATATATATATATATATATATATATATATATATTTTAGGGCTGCGAATCTTTGATTCAATATCGATTCTTGGGGTCGCGATTCGATTATATATCGATTTTTTGGATTCAACGCAATTCTCGATTCAAAAACGATATTTTTCCGATTCAAAACGATTCTGTATTCATTCAATACATAGGATTTCAGCAGGATCTACTCCAGTCTGCTGACATGCTAGCAGGGTAGTAGTAGATTTTTTTTTAAAAAGCTTTTATAATTGTAAAGGACAATGTTTTATCAACTGATTGCAATAATGTAAATTTGTTTGAACTATTAAACGAACCAAAAATATGACTTATTTTATCACAGTATGTTGTCAAGCTTATGAGATGCGATGCACGTGTAAGCCACTGTTACACTATTGTTCCTTTTTTATTATTTTTATAAATGTCTAATGATAATGTCAATGAGGGATTTTTAATCACTGCTATGCTGAAATTATATTTAATATTGATACTGTTGTTGATAATATTCATTTTTGTTTCACTACTTTTGGTTTGTTCTGTGTCGTGTTTGTGTTTCCTCTAAATTGCTCTATTTTTTGCAGTTCTGAGTGTTGCTGGGTCAGGTTTGGTTTTGGAATTGGATTGCATTGTTATGGTATTGCTGTATATTGGTTTTTTGGATTAATTAAAAAAATAATTATTATTTTTTACAAATTTATAGATTTATTTAAAAATGAGAATTGATTCTGAATCGCAACGTGAGGGTCGCGATTGGTATTCGAATCGATTTTTTCCCACACCCCTAACATAGTAGTATTTCATATCACTAGTATTGATATGAAATGTTATCCAGTATATTGCTGTGAAACTAAATGTTTCTTGTTCCCCCCCCCCCCCCCACCACCATGCTTTATACTGCTATTGATAGCAAAATAAATCATTTTAAAGTTTTATCTTTTTAGCAGTCTGAATTAATATGTAAAAAAAAGTTGCATGTTGAAATACTATTATAAAGCCTACAAGATTTTTAGGGTAAGAGCTTTCTCTCGGTTAATTGTTACGCTTTAATTTGAAAGCACATATTTGGGTTATGAGGTGGTGACTTGTCAAGGGTTTACCCCACCTTCCGCCTGAATGCACCTGGGTAGGCTCCAGGACCCCCGCGACCCCGAGAAGGAAAAGCGGTAGAAAATGGATGGATGGATATTCGGATTATGAGCCTCCCCACCACTAGAGGGAATCGCAAATGTCACAGCTAACCGCGTAAGATGCGACCAAAACAGCTGGTGTCTGGCTTGCTAGCATTATCTTATAGATAGAGATCGACAAAGCTTTGTTTTTCAAAGCATTGGAAGGAAGAAAGTGAGTGTGAAGGACGGTACTGAGAAAAAGTGGGTGTTATTCACTGAATTAAATAAATAAATAATCAAAAACATGACAGAGTGTGTAGCTGGCTAATTTGATGAAGCATTTGGAGCGTATCACTGCTAGTCTGCACCATACTGAAGCAGAATATATTAATAGTGCCGGACAGGGAGATTAAAATACTATCTTTATGGCGGACATTTACCCATGAAAATATGGAGAACCTGCTTATGGTGGGTTTGGTTTTGGGGGCGTGGTTGGGAGGGGTGTATATTTACAGCCAATTCACCAACTCGAGTATTTCATATATACATATATATATATATATATATATACATATATATATATATATATATGCATATACAGTTATATATGTATGAAATACTTTCAGTGAATTTTAGCTATATATATTTATTTTATTATGTATATAAGTAAAAGAAATAGTTGAATGTCAGACGGCACCTATCAAATACACAGTAATAAAAACACAGTTGCTTCTACTAACTGTACTGTGCTTGCTAGTTACTAAAAAACAACAACAACACTTACCTTGCACTATTTGAGTAACGTCACTTCTGAGTTTCCAGAAGATGGCGGCAGTATGTGCTTTGCCCTGCCGTCTCTCTGTTCGTTTTTGTGTTGTTTGCGTCTATTTTCGTCTCTGTCAGCTCACTGCTTGTGTATGACCGCCAAACACTGTTGGATCTTTGCCCCTCTCCCACTGATATGATCAACTTTGACGTTGGTTTTTCGACATCCCAGTCAGCTTTTTCACCTGGCCGGATTCCTGCCGTCCTTTCCCGCCTTGTGGCTCCTCTCCCCCGCCACCTGCGGGCTGTGTGTCGGGCCCCACCTGGATTAGCTGCGCCCTTGGACGTGCTGGCCCCCGCCAGGTTCGGTCTTGAGAACGCAAGAACTTTGACAAACAAAACGTTTATCCTGAAGGATTTCTTCACTTCCCGCGGACTTGACTTCCTCTGTGTGACGGAAACATGGCTGAGAGCCGGTGAGTCTGCCCCTCTTAATGAACTTTTGCCTCCGGCGCGTTCCTCCTTTAATTCTCTGCGGTTTTCCGGCTCAAAAGGAGGAGGATTAGCAGTGGTTTTTAAAAATGACTTTAAATGCCATCAGATCCGCCTGCAATCCTCCTTTTCAAGCTTTGAACTGTGCATGTTTGAGCTGGGGGGGCGTGGCCTCCAGCTCCTGCTGAATTTCGGGAGATTTTCGGGAGAAAATTTCTTCCGGGAGGTTTTCGGGAGAGGCGCTGAAAATCCGGGAGGGTTAGCAAGTATGCCAAGGTGTACTCCGCCTTCCGCCCGATTCTAGCTGAGATAGGCACCAGCGCCCCCCGCGACCCCAAAGGGAATAAGCGGTAGAAAATGGATGGATGGATAATTGTTAACAGTGCCCTGCAACCACATAATTTTTCCAAAGTGGGTTGAATAAAGTCCATCCAGTCCGATTGGCGGGTGGTCTCGGGATGTGATTCTCACAAATAAATGGGGTCTTCTATATATTAGTTAAAGTTGAAGTCCCAACGATAATCACTCACATGATAGGTGTGGCTAAATTATCCTCTGCATTTGACCCATCCCCTTGTTATACCCCCTGGGAGGTGAGGGGAGCAGTGAGCATCAGCTGTGGCCAAGTTCGGGAATCATTTTGGTGATTTAGCCCCCAATTCCAACCCTTGATGCTGAGTGCCAAGCGGGGAGGTAATGGATCCCATTTTCATAGTCTTTGGTATGACTCAGCCGGGGTTTGAACTCACAAGCTTCCAGTCTCAGGGCGGACACTCTTACCACAAGGCCACGAACAAGTTCAACAGACATGAAAAACAAAAAACAATTTCTCTATCAATATTTGGTAATACTTTAGCATGGGGAACATATTCCCCATTAATTAGTTGCTTATCAACATGCAAATTAGTAATATATTGGCTATTAATTACTCATTATTAAGTACTTATTACTGCCTTATTCTGCATGGCCTTATTATACAATCAACTAAGTGTTCCCTCAATAACCTCAGAATTATTGCTGATTAGTAACCCTAACCCTTATATGTTCTCCTAGTGTCCAAATAACTCTAAATTACGTCTTTGTTACTTTAATAAGCAACTCTTAATGGTGAATATGTTCCCCATACTAAAGTGTTACCCAATCATGTTTTACAAAAAGCCCACAAAAAAGGTGAAAACAAGAAAATAAAACACAAAGGACATAAAATACATTAAAATATTGCTGCATTAAGCGGCATAATCTTTTTATTATACATTTTAGTTCTTATTTGTACTGCAATATTTGATGGCACCTAATTTGATCAGTATCCATGACAATGCCCACAATCTTCAATTTCAACATCCATCCATCCATTTTCTGCCGCTTATTCCTGGAGCTTATCTCAGCTACAATCGGGCGGAAGGCGGGGTACACCCTGGACAAGTCGCTACCTCATCACAGGGCCAACATGGATAGACAGACAACATTCACACACTAGGGCCAATTTAGTGTTGCCAATCAACCTATCCCCAGGTGCATGTCTTTGGAGGTGGGAGGAAGCTGGAGTACCCGGAGGGAACCCACGCAGTCAGGGGGGAAAAGATGCAATCTCCACTCAAAAAGATCACCAGTGCAGGATCGAACCCAGGACCTTTGTATTGTGAGGCAGACGCACTAACCCCTCCTCTACTGTGCTATTTAGTCATTATTGTACGACTAGAGATGTGTTTTCTGCTGGGAAACAGCCTATTTTCAGTCAGACACAGCATGAATAGATGATTTTTCTGGTAAAAAAAAATTGAGACAAAAAAAACAGCCACATTTTTGCAGGGAGGTGAACGCTGAACAGTGAATGTGCAGGAAAATACTGGAAAAATATACTAAATAATACCCACAACAACAGGTCAATAAATACAAGATCAGATATTACAACTTAGTGGACAGTTCCGTTTCTCTGTTCTTGTAATTAAGTTTGTTGAAGTCCTCCGTTACTTCCACTATGGTCTTTCCTTTAGTTTCCGGCACCAAGCAGAGGAGGAAGGCCGCGCTGAAGACGCAGTAGACCACGAAGATCAGGAAGCAGTACTGGCCCAATCCGTCCTACGTGGACACGAAACCATGTTTCACAAGCACGTGACTTGCAGGAAAAAAAAGGAATGTTGCCGCGCTCACCACCACGTAGCTGAAACACATGCCCACGAGGAACAAGCTGAGCCAGTTAATAGTTCCGCTGACGACGTACGCAGAGGGACGCCATGCTTGCAGGAAAAGGTCAGCGGGAAGAACCATAGACACTCCGGCTGGGGAAGACAAATGCATACTTACACATTACTCGCACTTCCATTAAGTAGGGGGAGTTCATATCTGTGGAGCAGAACTCACAGGGTCCGAGTCCATAAATGCAGATGACACAAAAAATCAAGGCGATGTTCACATACGGGATCCATGAATTCATATCCTGCAACAGAAAAAGGTGTGCTAACATATCGCAAGGTATGCCAGAGTCTTCTAAGCCTAGTCATCTATCCAGTACTATCTAATAGCACGGGGGTCGGCAACCCGCGGTTCGAGAAGCGCCACCCTAGTGGCTCCCTGGACCTCTTTCAGAGATGTGTGAAAATGGAAAAAGATGAAGAAACATTTTTATTTTAATATAGTTTCTGTTGGAGAACAAACATGACACAAACCATCCTAATTTTTAGAAATCCCACTCTTTGTTATACATGCTTCACTGATGAGAGTATTTGGCAAGCACTTATTTGCCTTACTAATTTCAGCGATTCTTGAACTCATTGTAGTTTGTTTGCATGTACAACTTTCTCCGAATACGTGTTTTATGCCACTCCTTCTTTGTCTCATTTTGTCCACTAAATGTTTTATGCCATGCGTGAATGCACAGCAATGTGCAATGTAGAGTGTTAATCGGGCATATTTGGTCAATCCATGACTGCAAGCTAATCGATGCTAACTTGCTATTTAGGCTAGTGTATGTACATATTGCATCATTATGCCTCGTTTGTAGGTATATTTGAGATCATTTAATTTCCTTGACTTATGTCCTCTATGTGTCATGGTCCACGCCTTGGACCATGTCATGTTCTGTTTTAATTCTGTTTTGTTATCACAGCCTGTTTTGTACTTGACGTCTTTAGTTCCCGGCGGCACTTCCTGGTTTGTTTTGGTTGCCTAGTTACGCATTTAGTGTCACCTGTTTCTGGTTTTTGATCACGCGCACCTGCCCCTGATTATTTCTGCCCCTATATATGCCTGTCTTTGTTTGCCTTTCGTTCTCGGAGTATAGTCTGCCTCACGCAACAGATGACGTCTCATTCCCGCATTGTGGTAAAGTACTTTTGTTATTCGATTAACTTCCAGGCTATTTTGTTTATTTCCTTGTCACTAGTTTAGATACTAGCACTTTCTGTTCTTTCTAGCTCCTATGCTAAGTTATGTTGGTTTTTCTATAGTGCCTTATGCAAGTGTTTTTGTTATTAGTTTGTTTTTGTAGTCAGAAATAAATCATCATTCCTACCTTTACGCTGTGTTCCATCTCTGCTGCACCACGAGAACGCAAACACACGCCACAATGCCACCTAGACGTCACGCTATGTATATGATTAAATGTTGCATGTCTCATTACATATTATCTGTATGTAATATTGGCTGCATTTCTGATAGGTGTTTGTGTGCCATGTTGTTCCAGGCCACAGCAAAAGTTACCCAGCTTGCCATCCATCCATCCATCCATCATCTTCCGCTTATCCGAGGTCGGGTCGCGGGGGCAGCAGCCTAAGCAGGGAAGCCCAGACTTCCCTATCTCCAGCCACTTCGTCTAGCTCTTCCCGGGGGATCCCGAGGCGTTCCCAGGCCAGCCGGGAGACATAGTCTTTCCAACGTGTCCTGGGTCTTCCCCGTGGCCTCCTACCAGCTGGACGTGCCCTAAGCACATCCGTAGGGAGGCGTTCGGGTGGCATCCTGACCAGATGCCCGAACCACCTCATCTGGCTCCTCTCGATGTGGAGGAGCAGCGGCTTTACGTTGAGCTCCTCCCGGATGGCAGAGCTTCTCACCCTATCTCTAAGGGAGAGCCCCGCCACCCGGCGGAGGAAACTCATTTCAGCCGCTTGTACCCGTGATCTTATCCTTTCGGTCATGACCCAAAGCTCATGACCATAGGTGAGGATGGGAACGTAGATCGACCGGTAAATTGAGAGCTTTGCCTTCCGGCTCAGCTCCTTCTTCACCACAACGGATCGATACAACGTCCGCATTACTGAAGACGCCACACCGATCCGCCTGTCGATCTCACGATCCACTCTTCCCCCACTCGTGAACAAGACTCCTAGGTACTTGAACTCCTCCACTTGGGGCAGGGTCTCCTCCCCAACCCGGAGATGGCACTCCACCCTTTTCCGGGCGAGAACCATGGACTCGGACTTGGAGGTGCTGATTCTCATTCCGGTCGCTTCACACTCGGCTGCGAACCGATCCAGCGAGAACTGAAGATCCCGGCCAGATGAAGCCATCAGGACTACATCATCTGCAAAAAGCAGAGACCTAATCCCGTGGCCACCAAACCGGAACCCCTCAACGCCTTGACTGCGCCTAGAAATTCTGTCCATAAAAGTTATGAACAGAATCGGTGACAAAGGACAGCCTTGGCGGAGTCCAACCTTCACTGGAAACGTGTCCGACTTACTGCCAGCAATGCGGACCAAGCTCTGACACTGATCATACAGGGAGCGGACTGCCACAATAAGACATTCCGATACCCCATACTCTCTGAGCACTCCCCACAGGACTTCCCGAGGGACACGGTCGAATGCCTTCTCCAAGTCCACAAAGCACATGTAGACTGGTTGGGCAAACTCCCATGCACCCTCAAGAACCCTGCCGAGAGTATAGAGCTGGTCCACAGTTCCACGACCAGGACGAAAACCACACTGTTCCTCCTGAATCCGAGGTTCGACTATCCGGCGAAGCCTCCTCTCCAGTACACCTGAATAAACCTTACCGGGAAGGCTGAGGAGTGTGATCCCACGATAGTTGGAACACACCCTCCGGTCCCCCTTCTTAAAGAGAGGGACCACCACCCCGGTCTGCCAATCCAGAGGTACCGCCCCCGATGTCCACGCGATGCTGCAGAGTCTTGTCAACCAAGACAGCCCCACATCATCCAGAGCCTTAAGGAACTCCGGGCGGATCTCATCCACCCCCGGGGCCTTGCCGCCGAGGAGCTTTTTAACTACCTCAGCGACCTCAGCCCCAGAAATAGGAGAGTCCACTACAGATTCCCCAGGCACCGCTTCCTCAAAGAAAGACGTGTTGGTGGGATTGAGGAGGTCTTCGAAGTATTCCCTCCACCGATCCACAACATCCGCAGTCGAAGTCAGCAGAACACCATCCGCACCATACACGGTGTTGATAGTGCACTGCTTCCCCTTCCTGAGGCGCCGTATGGTGGTCCAGAATCGCTTCGAAGCCGTCCGGAAGTCGTTTTCCATGGCTTCCCCGAACTCTTCCCATGTCCGAGTTTTTGCCTCCGCGACCGCTAAAGCTGCACACCGCTTGGCCCGTCGGTACCCGTCCACTGCCTCCGGAGTCCTATGAGCCAAAAGAACCCGATAGGACTCCTTCTTCAGCTTGACGGCATCCCTCACTGCTGGTGTCCACCAACGGGTTCTGGGATTACCGCCACGACAGGCACCAACAACCTTGCGGCCACAGCTCCAATCAGCCGCCTCGACAATAGAGGTTCGGAACATGGTCCACTCGGACTCAATGTCCCGCACCTCCCTCGTGACATGTTCAAAGTTCTCCCGGAGGTGTGAATTGAAACTCTCTCTGACAGGAGACTCTGCCAGACGTTCCCAGCAGACCCTCACAATGCGCTTGGGCCTGCCAGGTCTGTCCGGCATCCTCCCCCACCATCGCAGCCAACTCACCACCAGGTGGTGATCGGTAGAAAGCTCCGCCCCTCTCTTCACCCGAGTGTCCAAAACATAAGGCCGCAAATCCGATGACACAACTACAAAGTCGATCATGGAACTGCGGCCTAGGGTGTCCTGGTGCCAAGTGCACATATGGACACCCTTATGTTTGAACATGGTGTTTGTTATCGACAAACTGTGACGAGCACAAAAATCCAATAACAAAACACCACTCGGGTTTAGATCCGGGCGACCATTCTTCCCAATCACGCCTCTCCAGGTTTCACTGTCGTTGCCAACATGAGCGTTGAAGTCTCCCAGTAGGACAAGGGAATCACCCGGAGGAGCACTTTCCAGTACTCCCTCGAGTGTACCCAAAAAGGGTGGGTATTCTGAACTGCTGTTTGGTGCGTAAGCACAAACAACAGTCAGGACCCGTCCCCCCACCCGAAGGCGAAGGGAAGCTACCCTCTCGTCCACTGGGTTGAACTCAAACGTACAGGCTTTGAGCCGGGGGGCAACCAGAATTGCCACCCCAGCCCGTCGCCTCTCACTGCCGGCAACGCCAGAGTGGAAGAGGGTCCAGTCCCTCTCGAGAGAACTGGTTCCAGAGCCCTTGCTGTGCGTCGAGGTGAGTCCGACTATATCCAGCCGGAACTTCTCTACCTCGCGCACTAGCTCAGGCTCCTTCCCCCCCAGTGAGGTGACGTTCCACGTCCCAAGAGCTAGCTTCTGTAGCCGAGGATCGGACCGCCAAGTGCCCTGCCTTCGGCTGCCGCCCAGCTCACAATGCACCCGACCTCTATGGCCCCTCCTATGAGTGGTGAGCCCATTGGAGGGATGACCCACGTTGCCTCTTCGGGCTGTGCCCGGCCGGGCCCCATGGGAACAGGCCCGACCACCAGGCGCTCGCCATCGTGCCCCAACTCCGGGCCTGGCTCCAGAGCGGGGCCCCGGTGACCCACGTCCGGGCGAGGGAAATCTGGGTTCATTTCGTTGTAATTCCATAGAAGTCTTTGAGCTGCTCTTTGTCTGATCACTCACCTAGGACCTGTTTGTCTTGGGAGACCCTACCAGGGGGCATGAAAACCCCCAGACAACATAGCTCCTAGGATCATTGGGACACGCAAACTCCTCTACCACGGTAAGGTAGCAGCTCAGAGAGGAGCACCCAGCTTGCAAAGATTGTAATAAATCTATTAGAAGACAGCCTGCTGTTTCCTTAAACTTGGACACACACATCTATACAGTACCTTTGGCCATTCTGAGCAAGTAATTTACAGAAGTTATCTCATCCTGTGAGAAGCCATCATTTTACTAATAATTTCCAATGTTGCAACAACGTGTAGAATATAAATTAAAATACAACATTTCTGTGAACGAAGATTTGTGACAGCCTTAGATAGAAGGCTAATATAACTAATATGGCCACTTACATCATATGTTGTCTTCATTATAACACTTATATAAAACTTTTAAAGTAATTTTGATAGTAGGCAAATATAGCTAATATAGACACTAACCTCATGTGTTGCCTTCATTAAAACACTAATATATAAAACTTTTAAAGTAATTTTGATAGTTAGCTAATATAGACACTTACCTCATGTGTTTCATTCATTATAACACTTATAAAAAACTTTTAAAGTCATTTTGATAGTAGGCTAAAACAGACATAGGGCAATGGGGCGGCATAGCTCGGATGGTAGAGTGGCCGTGCCAGCAAATTGAGGGTTCCAGGTTCAATCCCCGCTTCCGCCATCCTAGTCACTGCCGTTGTGTCCTTGGGCAAGACAATTTACCCACCTGCTCCCAGTGCTATCCACACTGGTTTAAATGTAACTTAAATATTGGGTTTCACTATGTAAAGCTCTTTGAGTCACTAGAGAAAAAGTGCTATATAAATATAATTACTTCACTTCACTTCACATCGTGTGTTGGCTTCATTTTAACACGTATATAAGACTTTTAAAGCTATTTTGATAGTAGGCTAATATAGCTAATATAGACACATCATGTGTTGTCTTCATTATAACACTTATATAAGGGGTTTGATTATTTGTGGCTCCAGACAGATTTTTTTTTGGTACTTTTGGTCCATTATGGCTCTTTCAACATTTTGGGGTGCCGACCCCTTTACTAGTACAAGGCCGTATGGTGTCAGGAGAGTGGATACCTTGATGGACAGCATAGCAGTAAGAACAGCCATGGTGACCCCCATCAGAATATAGCCAAAGCCCATCAGTTTCTTGCGGCCAGCACGGTCTATAATCAAGGACTGAAGCACATCCAGAACTATGTTTAGATAGCATCATATCTATACGGATATAACTTGCTTGGTACTGGTACTGTAGTAAAGGGATCTTCAACATTTTCCCAGGCCAAAGAGCCCCGAACTGATGGAGAGCTGGAGCGGGAACTCCCTACTTATATATCCTGCATATGGTTGTGTTTTAAATCAAAAAGGTTCTTAAGATACCTTGTAATTGTGCAATTCTAAGATTTTAAAAGTTAAAGTTAAAGTACCAATGATTGTCACACACACACCAAGCAATACAGAATACGGTAGCGCCGCTATATGCAAGCTGGCAGCTGATAAAATGAATATAATAATATATATATTTTTTTCTTTTGAACCTATAAGACTCAGTGAATAGTGTGCCCGTATCACTATTGTTTAAACACTACACCACAGTGTGCTGCCTCTATGTTAATGTGTATTTAAAGATATTTACATTTGTCGAAAAATTGCGGGGAGTATAAAAAAAAAAGTCTAATCAACCATTAATTTCACAACCCCTGTTGAAGACCTCTGCTGTAGTACACAATATTTACATCACATATTTAAAGGCCTACCGAAATTAGATTTTCTTATTTAAACGGGGATAGCAGGTCCATTCTATGTGTCATACTTGATCATTTCGCGATATCGCCATATTTTTGCTGAAAGGATTTAGTAGAGAACATTGACGATAAAGTTTGCAACTTTTGGTTGCTAACAGAAAAGCCCTGCCTTTACCGGAAGTCGCAGGCGATGACATCACCCGTTGATGGCTCCTCACATATTCACATTGTTTTTAATGGGAGCCTCCAACAAAAAGAGCTATTCGGACCGAGAAAACAACAATTTCCCCATTAATTTGAGCGAGGATGAAAGATTCGTGTTTGAAGATAGTGATAGCCACGGACTAGAAAAAAAAAAAAAAGTTTAAAAAAAAGAACGCGATTACATTGGGACGGGTTCAGATGTTTTTAGACAAATTTACTAGGATAATTCTGTGAAATCCCTTATCTTTCTATTGTGTTGCTAGTGTTTTAGTGAGTTTAATAGTACCTGATAGTCAGAAGGGTGTATCCAAGAGTGTCTTAAGGCCAGTGTCTGATGGAAGTCGACGGCAGCTGTACGGACGGCACAAGCTCAGCTGATCTCCGGTAAGAAGCGACTTTTTACCACAAATTTTATCACCGAAAACTGCTGGTTGACCGCTCTGATCCATAGTAAAGTTTCACCTCTGGGAATTTTAAACAAGGAATCACCGTGTGTTTGTGTGGCTAAAGGCTAAAGCTTCCCAACTCCATCTTTTTACTTTGACTCCTCCATTAATAATTGAATAAATTGCAAAAGATTCAGCAACACAGATGTCCAAAATACTGTGTAATTATGCGGTTAAAGCAGACGACTTTTAGCTGTGTGTGTGCGCAGCGCTAATATTTCCCAACAGTCCGTGACGTCACGCATACGCGTCATCATTCCGTGACGTTTTCAACAGGACACTTTGCGGGAAATTTAAAATTACAATTTAGTAAACTAAAAAGGCCGTATTGGCATGTGTTGCAATGTTAATATTTCATCATTGATATATAAACTATCAGACTGCGTGGTCGGTAGTAGTGGGTTTCAGTAGGCCTTTAATCTTTTCTTCACATCATCAAAGTGTGGATTTTCTTTCATTTCTTTTCTGTTATTCTTGTTCTTCAAGAGCGATTGTCTCCTTGATGTTGGACATTTTTGACGTTACACAATTACATTTTATTACATTTTATTTTTATTTACTGATGTGTGGCTTTCTACAGTTTATTTTTGTCATGTTAACTATAACCTTTTCTTTTAATGGGATTTTATAAAAATAGAATATAATAGTCTTTAGACTATAATTTATTTTTTACTGTTGAAATGTTTATTTAAAATATATATTTTTTTACAAACATGATCATTTCTAAATAATAAATTATTGTGTACCCAAGTACTGAAATGCACAATATTTTTCTCTCAAGCTGATATTTATATATATGATACATATTTAAAATCATATATATGATAATATAATTTTTCCTCCTTTTTGTTTTTAATTTACAGTGTTTTTCTTTTGTATTATTTTTGTATTTTACTATAAAATTAAGTTCTTTTTTTTAAGTTTACAGTTATTTGTTCTCATTCTATTTTGAAATTTGAAACATGTTTAATTGTTACTCCCCAAAACTGCAGGTTTTCCAATTTATTTTGTTTTCTTTCTTCATAAATGTTTTTATGATTGTATTTTACCAAATTGACGAATAAATATTTTTTTAAAAATGCTTAAAATTCCTTTTATTAAGACTTTTATTTTAATTTATTTTGCCTATCATTCACAATCATTATGAGAGAAAGACCTCACCTCTCTTTTTATTTTTAGGATTCGAAAGATAAAAATACGCTTGCAAAATGAGCCAAAATGGAGTCCCTTTTGTTGCCTCCAAAGCCCCTTAAAACAAGTTAAAAAACCTACATTAACGTTTTATATACATGTTGTACATATAAACTGTGTATATATATATATATATATATATATATATATATATATATATATATATATATATATATATATATATATATATATATATACACACACACACACACACATTACAGGCCAAAAGTTTGGACACACCATCTCATTTCGATGTGTTTTCTTTATTTTCATGACTATATGTTGGCTCTACTGAGGATGTCGTTGAGGTTTGTGCAGCCCTTTGAGACACTTTTGATTTAAGGCTGTTTAAATAAACATTAAATGATTGATTGATATTTACATTGCAGGTTGTCACCGGAGGTCTCAAAACTATGAAGTGAAGCGAAAACCTTATCAGGTGACTACCTCTTGAAGCTTATCAAGAGAATGCCAAGAGTGTGCAAAGCAGTAATCAGAGCAAAGGGTGGCTATTTGGAAGAAACTAGAATATAAGACATGTTTTCAGCTATAGCACTTTTTTTTGTTATGTATATAACTCCACATGTGTTCATTCATAGTTTTGATGCCTTCAGTGACAATCTACAATGTAAAATAGTCATGAAAATAAAAAAAACGCATTGAAATAGAAAGTGTGTCCAAACTTTTGGCCTGTACTGTATATACACATAATAGATAATAGATAACTACAATTCATAATGTGATTGTGAAAGATAGGCAAAATCCCCAAAAAGTGCAGTTAACCTATAAAAAAGAAACATCATCCTCTCATGGTATCATGCGTGGAACGTCAGATTTTATTTAATAAAAGTTTTTGATATCTATTTATTTATTATTAGATTTATCTTATTCATTGTTTTCGGTTTAATTTCATAAAAAAACAAAAACAAAACAAAAAACCACAGAGGCCTTAAAGGCCTACTGAAACCCACTACTACCGACCACGCAGCCCGATAGTTTATATATCAATGATGAAATATTAACATTGCAACACATGCCATTACGGCCTTTTTAGTTTACTAAATTACAATTTTAAATTTCCCGCAGAGTTTCCTGTTGAAAACGTCGCAGAATGATGACGCGTATGATGACGCGTGTTTGTGACGTTATTGGGTGGAGGGGACATATTAGCCCAACACCACTTACGGCTAAAAGTTTTCTCTTTTCATCGCGCAATTACACAGTATTTTGGACATCTGTGTTGCTGAATCTTTTGCAATTTATTCAATTAATAATGAAGACGTCAAAGTAGAAATTGTCAAAGTAGAAATTGTGGTAAAAAGTCGCCTCTTACCGGAGATCAGCGGAGCTTCTGTCCTGCTGCAGCTTCGTGACTTCCCTCAGAGACTGGCGTTAACACACCCGTGGACACACCCCTCCGACTATCAGGTACTATCAGGTACTATTTAACTCACTAAAACACTAGCAACACAATATGTAGATAAGGGATTTCCCAGAATTATCCTAGTAAATGTGTCTAAAAACATCTGAATCGCTCCCAATGTTGTGCATTTCAGTACTTTGGTACACAATAATTTATTATTTAGAAATGATCATGTTTTAACTTTATTTTATTTAAAAAAAAAATTTTTTTAGTCCTTCATTCTAAATTTCCTCATCCATGAATATTTCATCCTCGCTCAAATTTATGGGGAAATTGTCGCTTTCTCGGTCCGAATAGCTCTTGCTGCTGGAGGTTCACATTATAAACAATGTGAGGAGCCCTCACACCGGTGACGTCACGCGCACATCGTCTGCTACTTCCGGTAAAGGCAAGGCTTTTTTATTAGCGACCACAAGTTGCAAACTTTATCGTCGATGTTCTCTACTAAATCCTTTCAGCAAAAATATGGAAATACCGCGAAATGATCAAGTATGACGCATAGAATGGACCTGCTATCCCGTTTAAATAAGAAAATTGTATTTCAGTAGGCCTTTAGATTCCTGTGTCTGCTGTTTTGATGTTTCTCACTCCAAGTTCTATCAACTATATCAAGTAGGTAAAAAGTGAATGTGTTGAGTCTGTGAGACACTCACACACAGCATCACAGTGATGAGCTCTGTGGCTCCGATCCCGATTGCCAAGTAATGCATCTGCTCCTCCGGCACTCCTGACTCCCGGAAAATGTCGAATGCGTAAAAATAGAGCTACAAGAAAGGCTTGGGTGATGCGAAGCAGCTTTCTAACAACGTAGGAGTGTGGAACGAGCGAAGGTACATACGGCATTGATGCCGCAGAACTGGATGCCAGCACAGGGGATGGCCAAGGTCAACAGCTGCCATCTGACGCAGCGACGAGTCAGAACGTCCTTCACCGTCTTGGCCTGCTCGCCTTGGACACTCTCACGCTCCTTGTCCATGTCTTCCAGCTCCTGCTTCAAGTCGTCTTCCTGCCACAGCCACTGCAATGCTGTGGCGCAGGAAGGACACGTGCCGGTGAACTTCCATTAAGAGCACACTTAATGGTTTACAAGTGTAAAGAAGACAAGATATAAAACAACAATTGTGTCCTGATCCTTTGAATAATCTTGATCAGATTATGTCTGTGTAGTGCGGGGGTCAACAACCCGTGGCTCTTTAGTGGCTCTCTGGAGCATTTTTAAAAAAAGATTGGAAATGGAAAAAGATGGGGGAAAAATAATATTTTTGTTTTAGTATGTTTGTTGTTTGAGGACAAACACGACACAAAACTTCCCAATTGTTAAAAAGCCCACTGTTTAATATGTTTGTGTGTACGCTTCCTGATGAGGATTTGGTGAACAGTATTTTGTCCTACTCATTTCGGCGGTTCTTGAACCCACCATAGTGTGGACTGTGAAGCAATAGTTCGTTTACATGTAAAATCTTCCACTCCTTCTTTGTCTCATTTTGTCCACCGAACGTTTTATGCTGTGCGTGTATGCACAAAGGTGCTCTTTGTTGATGTTAATGACTTGTTGGAGTGCTGATCAGGCATATTTGGTCAGTACATGACTGCAAGCTAATCAATGCAAACATGCCATTTAGGCTAGCTGTATGTACATAATGCATCATTATGCCTCATTTGTAGGTAGATTTGAGCTCATATAATATCCTTTACGTTTACATCTATACATTTGGCCAATAAAAGCCAGTAATTTCCAGGAGTTATCTCACCTTCTGAGTAGCCTCTGATTTACTAATATTTTCCAATGTTGTAAATATGTTTAGAATAAATATTTCATGTCAAAATTTCTGTCAACGAAGATTTGCTTCAGCCTGCGACACATAGTCATTTTGATAGTAGGCTATTATAGCTAATCCGCTGTGAACGGGACTCTCGCTGCTGTGTTGGATCCGCTTTAGACTGGACTCTCGCGGCTGTGTTGGATTCATTATGGATTGAACTTTCACAGTAACATGTTAGACCCGCTCGATATCCATTGCTTTCGTCCTCTCCAAGGTTTTCATAGTCATCATTGTCACCGATGTCCCACTGGGTGTGAGTTTTCCTTGCCCTTATGTGGGCCTACCGAGCATGTCGTAGTGGTTTGTGTTGTGGTTTGTGCAGCCCTTTGAGACACTAGTGATTTAGGGCTATATAAGTAAACATTGATTGATTGATTAATAATCTAGACACTTACGTCATGTGTTTCCTTCATTATAACACTATAAGGCTATTCATCTTTTGCGGCTACAGACAGATTTGTTTTTTGTATTTTTGGTCCAATGTGGCTCTTTCAACATCTTGGGTTGCCTACCCCTGATGTAGTCTGTTTTGCTCTCGCCAACATCTCTGTTGTGACTTATTTTTGTATTAATGTGACACTGTTATTCAAAATATTGCACCGTATTTTTTGGGAGAAATGTTATTTGAATGGAACCGGTACAAAAATATTGGTAAACTGAAAGTACCTTTATTGTGAAGGGCACTAAACTGGATGTTTTCGCCTGTGTCTGACATCTTTACAACTAACAAGAGCTAATCAATTTGTTGCTTTTCAAAAACAAATTTGAACATCTAAGTTCCACCAAAGACTTTGACTCGACTAACGTCTCTTCGGCCAGATGGATAAGAGGTTCTCATTTGAGAGCTTTTCAAAAGTCTTTACTTTAAAACACTGTAAAACTGAACTTACATAAATAAAGTAATGTTAATATAACTTAGATGAGATACAAAATAACTTTTCTCTAAAATTCCGACAAAAAAAAAAAAATGGATTAAACAAATGGGCTAGCTGGATGCTAATTTACATGGGATTTACTATATACATGAGACTAATTAGCATTAGCGATTTGACATGGGAATTTCAACGCCACCAAATTTGGTAATCAAAACTACAACTAAGATACACATTACAATCTGTTTAATAATCATTACAAAAAGCTTGGTAACTTCTGGATAATTATTGTCCAAATATTGATAAATAAGTTTTGTTTAACGTTTTTCACGATCGCATTTAACACGTGCACTCGTCAGTACCCTAAAAATGTGCTCCAATTTCGCTGTGACTTGGCTAAGCACCCGAAGGTTACATTGTTTACTTCGTGTTGTGCTGTGTTAGAAAATCCATGTCAATCCAACATATGGGGTTTAATAACAGCGCCATCATGTGGTGTTTTTGTCAGAAAAATGATAGAATAGGCCGTTCAGTAGGGTTGCATGTTTTGACAATTTTTTTTACCTTTGCGGTGGTTCAGTTGTAGAAGAGTTAGCTTACACACAAATAAATTCCGACATGTGGACGTGATGTTTGCAGTGCAATACTGGCATCTAGTGGTGCTTTATAGGTATTGCTGGGGTTAACTGTGTAAAGTATTTAATTTACAATCTGCTTGGTTAAATGACTTAGTTTATGTCAATGATAAGTCACTGTCATACATTAACACCCTTTCCTAAGTTTCATTTCTGGCTCTGCGGTTATCGTCACACTTTTCCTCTTGGTTACTCTTCACAAAAACAGACTTGGGATCTGCTTGGTGACGTGTCCACTCACCTTTCTTGCCGCCTTCAAAGTCCCCTTTGTCGATGTAAAGGTACCGAGGAGACTCGGGAAAGAATAACAGTGCCACAAACTGCACAATGGCGGGAATGCCGCTGATTGCCAACAGGAAAGGCCACATTTCTTCAGAGCCCATTATCTCCCTGCAGGGACACAGTGAAGGACAATCAATCCTGTGTTACTTAATCAGCTTGATGCTGTGGTAGCCTTCTGGAAAATGTTTTGTCATTCCTATGCTGATTTTATTCAAATGTAGAACAAAATTTGTGTTTTGTTTATGTACTCTCCCTTCACACACTTCTGAAATACAAGCCTTTCTGCAAGACAATACAGTATAATAGAAATGTTGTCCCACCATTGCCTGAAGATCACAGTTCAGTTTGCCACAGTAAACATGACATTAAACTAACCTAGTGAGGCATCTGTTACCTTCCACAAGCGTACCAAAGAGTACCACTGCAATGAGCGGTACCAAAAAGTGAATATTTTGGTGCCCTTTCCATAAGGTCTCAAATTGTACCACTCGGTTGAATCAATGTGCATTAAAGGCAGGGGGATAGATACAGTTCTTTTTATTCCGATACGATACCGATATTGAAGTCTTGCGTATTGGCCGATACCAATATATTATTCTAATACAATATCAGCAGCAATCATACAAATGTGTATTATTTTGTAGTTTTGAATGTTAGAAAAAGTTTGAGCAAATGAAATGACTCAAAGAAAGAACAATGTTAAGTATAAAAAAAACTGAAATGGACTTAAGCAGTCTACGGGGCGGAGCCACCTTTGCACACACCTGATACCCATTTTCTCCTGACTACTTCAAGAGGAACTGCACTGGGTTTTTTTTGGAATTTTGCCTATCGTTGACAATCATTATGAAAGAAATTACAACGGATGTGTTTTTTTTTAATGCATTCTAAATATTGAGTAAATAAAAGTCTGCTTACAGCGGAGCCAATGGAGCTCCACTATCTGATAAATAAGCGTTCAAAAAGGGCTAACAATGCTCAATTGATTTGAATATCAACCAAGTATTAGTGATATTGTAAGCTTTCTATAGCGACGACGTGATCACTTCTGTGTCTCCCTATGTTTACATCATCGAGTGATCTGCTGCTTCCTCACTTCCCTGCTCCCTGCAAGTTTATTGTAGACCATAAATCTTGCCTCTCCCCTGGACGTGAGACATTTGGGTAGGTAATGCGACAAGTTGGGAGACTTTGACAGCCAATTTAGGACCTGGAACGGGCGAGGACGACACGAAAAGTGCTTTTTTCTCCCCCACCCCGTTTCTTCGCGAGGATTATGAGTCATTCTTCATCTAAAGGGGAATTTAAGAACATCTTAGCAGTCGACATCCTAATGACAGCAGCGAGCAGAAATCAGTGACAAAAAAAAAGCAACGATTATAATGTGTTTTGGAAATAAAAAGATCAAAACACGTAAATATTAACTGGCTGTCCAGCTTTGGACAAGTAAATGCTTTTTAGGAGTGTTTGTATTGGGGCGGCGTGCCTTACTTGGTAGAACAGCTATGCCATCAACTTAAAGGTTCCAGGTTTGAACCCCGCTTCGCCATCCTAGTCACTGCCCTTGTGTCCATGGGCAAAACACTTGACCCACCTGCTCCCAATGCCCCCCACGCTGGTTTAATTGTAGCTTAGATATTTGGTTTCACTATGTAAATCACTTTGAATCACTAGAGAAAAGTGCTATGTCATTATAATTAACTTCATATTGGTCATTTTATATGCAAGGGGATATCATCCGATACTATTTTTTTTTTTTTCAGAATTATATAAATATCAGATCAAGTACACCCCTAATTAAGCATTCAATCTAAGTGGGAGTATAGGTATTGCTATGATTTGCTGTAATGTGCAGTATTAAGCATCTATCAGCAAAATTTAACTTCATACTTGATGCCAATGATTTGACCCATAACCTTCCCCAAACCAATAAAGATGGAGCTGGTGAGAGTCAGGAATCCTCTTAGTTTCTTTGGAGAGCTTTCACCCAAGTACATGAGGTGCACGCTCAAGCCAAGACCTACACACACATCACACAACAGGGAGGTTACAACATGAAAACGTCATCATCATTATCATCATCATCACGTACCAATGTTGTATCCGAAGAGAAAGCGGCCTAGCAAAATCATCTCAAAAGATTTGGCCGCGCGGCTGAAGAGCATGAACAAGGCGGCCACGACGGCCACGACATCGTTGATCAATAACGCTTTCTTCCTGCAAGACAACGATTGTTTCCTTCATCATCATGCAACAGCTGGAGCCCTAACCCAAGGAGTCTGTTAAGTCGATGTATTTGTGGCCTGCAACTTGTCTTTATTAGTCCCACCTCTGGTGCCTTTTATTTTATGTCAAAGTGTGGACACGTCTACTGAAAAATATTTACTCTCTTTTGTTCCTGATGCCGAGTCATACCAAAGACTATAAAAATGGGACTCACTACCTCCCTGCTTGGCACTCAGCATCAATGTTTGGAATTGGGGGTTAAATCACCATAAATGATTCCCGGGCGCGGCACCGCTGCTGCCCACTGCTCCCCTCACCTCCCAGGGGGTGATCAAGGGTGATGGGTGAAATGCAGAGAATAATTTCGCCACATCCAGTGTGTGTGTGACAATCATTGGTACTTTAACTTAACTTTAACTTCTAAAATTGCAGTAAGAAACACATTGGTTTCCACTTTCCACTCTGAGTAATATGAGTAAATGATTGGCAGTTTGATATGTATTTTTTCATTTTCATTTTCCTACGATATGAGTTTAAAAAAAAAACACTTGAGGTCCAAATGACAAGAAATCTCTGTAAAAATATAAAATATTATATTATCATGACAGAAAGGACAAGATCACGGGTACAAGTGGCCGAAATGAGTTTCCTCCGCCGGGTGGCGGGGCTCTCCCTTAGAAATAAATAAATGATAAATGGGTTGTACTTGTATAGCGCTTTTCTACCTTCAAAGTACTCAAAGCGCTTTGACACTACTTCCACATTTACCCATTCACACACACATTCACACACTGATGGAGGGAGCTGCCATCCAAGGCGCCAACTAGCACCCATCAGGAGCAAGGGTGAAGTGTCTTGCTCAGGACACAACGGACGTGACGAGGTTGGTATTAGGTGGGATTTGAACCAGTGACCATCGGGTTGGGCATGGCCACTCTTCCACTGCGCCACGCCGTCCCTACGAGATAGGATGAGAAGCTCTGTCATCCGGGATGAACTCAAAGTAAAGCCGCTGCTCCTCCACGTCGAGAGGAGCCAGATGAGGTTGTTCAGACATCTGGTAAGGATGCCACCCAAACGCCTCCCTAGGGAGGTGTTTAGGGCACGTCCGACCGGCAGGAGGCCACGGGGAAGACCCAGGACATGTTGGGAAGACTATGTCTCCCGGCTGGCCTGGGAACGCTTCGGGATCCCCCGGGAAGAGCTGGACGAAGTGCCTGGGGAGAGGGAAGTCTGGTTTTCCCTGCTTAGGCTGCTGCCCCTGCAACCCGACCTTGGATAAGTGGAAGAAGATGGACGGATGGATGGACCACATTTTAGAAAAAAAATTAATATATTTGCTGCATACTTTGAATTAGAAAAAGTAGTGCTATTTGGTGGATTTGTATGAAAAAAATAAGTAGAAAGCTGGTACTCACACTGGATTGCATTAGTTCATGTTAGAATAAAAGTGGGCTCAAAAACGACATTGTCTATTGATTTCAACGGGACATTTTTTGTAGCTTGCATTCAAAGCAAATTTATGGAAAAAAGTTTAAAAAATACAAAATACAGTATTCATTCCATCAATCCATTTTACTACCACTTATTCCCTCTTGGGGTCGCTGGCGCCTATCTCAGCTACAATCGGGCGGAAGGCGGTGTACACCCTGGACAAGTCGCCACCTCATCGCAGGGCCAACACAGATAGACAGACAACATTCACACTCACATTCACACACTAGGGCCAATTCATTCCAACTAAGACAAAATCATAAAAAAACGCTCTTACCGGCCATATTTGACGGGCAGACTTCCGCTGTGAACGGCGCCAAGCCACGCCCCCAAACTCAACACAGCCACGATGAAGGACCAAATGAGTTGCTCGGTGGAATTTTCCACGGGAGTTTGGTATCTCAGCAACCACGTTTGGTTGATAAAAGCCTCGACGTGCTAGAGGAAAGTTCAGAAACACAGATACTTTTATAATTATCATTATTGTTTTCAATTTATTTTTTGTCCTGTTTTAAGTGTTTTGACACTTCAGGGATGCCGTACTGCAAGCTTGTAATACGGAGGTAAACCAAAACCTTGAAAAAAAAATTAAAAATTCCCCCACTGCTGGAGTCGTCACAGCTTTTACTATTACTATTTACAATATTATTGATACTATATTATATGCTATACTATATTTATTTATTTATTTATTTATTATTTATTTAAATTACTAATTACTAATAATTCGGTTTCAAGGTTTACATACTCTTGTCCATGCTATTGAATTTGAAGGTGTGTACGAACATTGTATATTATTCAAACAAAACGCCACATACTGTGTGCCAAACAACAAACTCAAGCCAGATTTGACTACGCTCAACTTTAATACAACTAAAATTAGAAACTTAAACCATTACTTTATATCAAACATTTTCCCGCCAAATACTACCTCAGAAAACACTCGGCTGTCCAAGTGTCCCCATAATGACCCACGTTAAAATACAGTAACGCAAATATTGATTAAAAACAAGGCAGATGTTTTATTTAATTATTGTATTTAATATTTAATAACAATACACACAGTTTGAACAGCAACATTGTGTTTGAATGTAAGAAAATAAAACCCTGTACATTATTCAAGTGAGTCTTTGGCGTACGCGGCTCTTTAGCGTCGTCTAAGTGGCTCCCTGGAGCATTTAAAAAAAAGGTTTGAAAATAGAAAAAGGTGTGGGGGTGAATATATATTTTTGTTTTAACATGTTTTTTGTTTAAGGACAAACATGACACAAAACTTCCCAATTGTTAGAAAACCCACTGTTTATATGTTTGTGTGTATGCTTCAATGATGAGAGTATTCGGTGAACATGGTTTTGTCCTATTAATTTTGCCCGTTCTTGAACACATCATAGTGTGAACTGTGACTGAACAGTTTGTTTACATGTAAAATCTTCCACTCCTTCTTTGTCTCATTTTGTCCACCAAAAGTTTTATACTGTGCGTGAATGCCCAAAGGTGCGCATTGTTGATGTTATTCACTTTTTAGAGTGCTAATCAGGCATGTTTGATCACTGCATGACTGCAAGCTAATCTATCAAAATATGCTATTTAGGCTATCTGTATGTACATTTGGCATCAGTATGCCTCATTTGTAGGGATATTTGAGCTTATTTAATATCCTTTCATCGTCTTTGTATATAATTAAATGTTGCATGTCTCACAGCACATTATTTGTATGTAATATTGGCTGCATTTCTGATAGTTGTTTGTGTGCCATGTTGCTCCAGACCACAGCAAACATTACCCAGTTTGCCAAAGATTGTAATAAATCCATTAGAAGAAGACAGCCCGTCGTTTCCTTTAACTTGGACACACACATCTATACTTTTGGCCATTCCAAGACAGTAATTTCCAGGAGTTATCTCACCCTCTGAGAGGTTGTACTATTGTTGTAAAAATGTGTATAATAAATATTAAATTGAAACATTTCTGTCAATGAAATGGGGATAGGTTGATTGGCAACACTAAATTGGCCCTAGTGTGTGAATGTGAGAGTGAATGTTGTCTGTCTATCTGTGTTGGCCCTGTGATGAGGTGGCGACTTGTCCAGGATGTACCCCGCCTTCCGCCCGATTGTAGCTGAGATAGGCGCCAGCGCCCCCCGCGACCCCAAAAGGGAATAAGCGGTAGGAAATGGATGGATGGATGGATGTCAATGAAGATTTGATTCAGCCTGCGACACAATCATTTTGATAGTCAAGCTATCATAGCTGGGGACGGGGACGGCGTGGCGCGGTTGGGAGAGTGGCCATGCCAGCAACCTGAGGGTTCCTGATTCAATCCCCACCTTCTACCAACCTCGTCACGTCCGTTGTGTCCTTGTGCGAGACACTTCACCCTTGCTCCTGATGGGTCGGGGTTAGGGCCTTGCACGGCAGCTCCCGCCATCAATGTGTGAATGGGTGAATGTGGAAATAGTGTCAAAAGTGCTTTGAGCTCCTTGAAGGTAGAAAAGCGCTATACAAGTATAAGATACAAGACACTTACATCATGTGTGGCCTTCATAATAAGACTTATATAAGACTTTTTGAGTAATTTGGATAGTAGGCTACTATAAATAATGTAGACACTTACATAATGTGTTGTCTTCATTAGAACACTTATATAAGACTTTTAAAGTAATTTTGATAGTAGGCTAATATAGACACTTACATCATGTGTTGCCTCCATGATAATACTTATATAAGACTTTTAAAGTCATTTTGGTAGTAGGCTATTACAGCTAATATAGACCCGTGTACCCGTACCACAGTTTGAGAAATGAAAGATTATGTGAGTCCAGCCATTCAAATGAAACACAAGAGTGGATGTAAACACAAAATTGTATTCACAGAATATAGTCAGTGTAAGTCAAAGCTGATGGTTCACATTTATCCTGGATGATGTCATCATATCTGTCTGCATACATCCTTTTTCTGACACTAAAACACCAAATTCTTACCTCAGCTGGAGCAGCAATGGCCGACACTTGAATGCCATACTGAAAGGAGCCACCAATCCCCAGAACCACGGCCAGAAGATAAAGTCTCCAGTATTGTAGCTAGTGCGACAATAAAACGTGCGCACACACACACACACACACACACACACACACACACACACACACACACACACACACACACACACACACACACACACACACACACACACACACACACACACACACACAGTCTTTGAGTTAGCTATTACACATATTCACACTTCCACACTTCTTGCACTGGACTGTCATGCTCCACTGATGTGTGCTTAATTATTACAACTTTTGCTTGTTCTTCTCTTGTTACTCAAGTTTTTTTTCCCGTTTTTTTTTACCAACATCAACAAGCTTACTGGTGTCCATAACACAAGCCACACCTGCAAAATAGCATCACACCCAACAATAACATGATAATGTTGTACAAACCCCGTTTCCATATGAGTTGGGAAATTGTGTTTCAATGATTTGCAAATCCTTTTCAACCCATATTCAATTGAATGCAAAGACAAGATATTTGACGTTCAAACTCATAAACTTTAATTGTTTTTTTTTTGCAAATAATAATTAACATAGAATTTCATGGCTGCACCATGTGCCAAAGTAGTTGGTAAAGGGCATGTTCACCACTGTGTAACATCACCTTTTCTTTTAACAACACTCAATAAACGTTTGGGAACTGAGGAAACTAATTGTTCTTGAGCTTTGAAAGTGGAATTGTTTCCTATTCTTCTTTTATGTAGAGCTTTAGTCGTTCAACAGTCCGGGGTCTCAGCTGTCATATTTTACGCTTCATAATGCGCCACACATTTTCGATGGGAGACAGGTCTGGACTGCAGGCGGGCCAGGAAAGTACCTGCGCTCTTTTTTTACGAAGCCGCGCTGTTGTAACATGTGCTGAATGTAGCTTGGCATTGAAATAAGCAGGGGCGTCCATGAAAATGATGGCGCTTAGATGGCAGCATATTTTGTTCCAAAACATGTATGTACCTTTTAGCATAAATGGTACCTTCACAGATGTGTAAGTTACCCATGCCTTGGGCACTAATGCACCCCCATACCATCACAGATGCTGGCTTTTGAACTTTGTGTCGATAACAGTCTGGATGGTTCGCTCCCCTTTGGTCTGGATGACACAATGTCGAATATTTCCAAAAACAATTTGAAATGTGGACTCATCAGACCACAGAAAACTTTTCCACTTTGCATCAGTCCATCTTAGATGATATCGGGCCCAGAGAAGCCGGCGGCGTTTCTGGATGTTGTTGATAAATGGCTTTCGCTTTGCCTAGTAGAGCTTTAACTTGCACTTACAGATGTAGCGACAAACTGTATTTAGTGACAGTGGTTTTCTGACGTGTTCTTGAGCCCATGTGGTGATATCCTTTAGGGACTGATGTGGGTTTTTAATTGATACAGTGCCATCTAAGGGATCGAAGGTCACGGTCTTTCAATCTTGGTTTCCGGCCATGCCGCTTACGTGGAGTGATTTCTCCAGATTCTCTGCACCTTTTGATGATATTATGGACAGTAAATGTTGAAATCCCTGAATTTCTTGCAATTGCACTTTGAGAAACATTGTTCTTAAACTGTTTGAGTATTTGCTCACGCAGTTGTGGACAAAGGGGTGTACCTCGCCCCATTCTTTCTTGTGAAAGACTGAGCATTTTTTGGGAAGCTGTTTTTATACCCAATCATGGCACCCACCTGTTATTAATTAGCCTGCACACCTGTGGGATGTTCCAAATAAGTGTTTGATGAGCATTCCTCAACTTTATCAGTATTTATTGCCACCTTTCCCAACTTCTTTGTCACGGGTTGCTGGCATCAAATTCTAAAGTTTATGATTATTTGCAATTAAAAAAAGTTTATCAGTTTGAACATGAAATATGTTGTGTTTGTACCATATTTAACTGAATTTGGATTGAAAATGATTTTCAAATTATTGTATTACGTTTATATTTACATCTAACACAATTTCCCAACTCATATGGAAACGGGGTTTGTATTATGTTTGATTGCAGATGTACAAAACCATATCAGTAAACCCTTGTTTATCGCTGTTAATTAGTTACGGGCCTGACAATGATAATTGAATACCTTTGAAGTCTGAATTATTAATTGAATATGTTGTACTATAACCACGAAACAACACTCACATAGTCATTCATACTTGTTAAGGTGGGACTGAATGCTGCCTGAGGCTGAGCCAATCAGTGGCCGCAATACTGAACTGTGTTTGGTTTGGTCTCATGTAGTTGCCAATACTATTGTAGTATTATGGTACATTTAGCCGTGTTTATTGTTACTAATGCTCAATTTAGGCCAAAATTATGCAGAATAATTCAATCGAATGCGCGATTGAATAAAGCCGCCAACTTCAAAAGGAAAAGTGCCAAGAGACAAATGTATTTTTATTCAGGTATTTTATTAGTATTAATAGCATTTTGAGGTGAAGGAGTAAAAGCTGATAAAACTTTTTCGGAAAAGATGAGTCATCGAGGTTTACACATGCGAAACGAGTCAGAGCTTTTCTTCTTGTCACTCTCTCTATAACACCAGTGCCTGTGTTAAAGATTGTTAGCGAGTTAGCAGACGGCACAGGTGTTATGATGCTAGTTAGCAGCTACTGGTGATCAACAAAGTGCAAAAGTGTATGTTGTCACATATCAAGTAAGAAATTAGATTTCAATGGTGATTTTTTTTTTTTTTTTGATGTATATGAATTTGACTAAAAAAGATGACGTGCCCTTAAAGACCCCTGGAAAAAAATGATTCAAACACAAGAATTGTACTCTTGTTGAGTACGATTCTGAATCGATCCAAAATAGTCAAGAATCCATTTTTTAAAACATGTTTTTTAGGCCATGACTTTACCTACTGACAGTACGAACACGTCAGCAGCCAAAGCAACAGTTTTTGCAAACTGTTTTTAAATCTTTTTATTATTTTTTATTTACTAAGCAGAATTTAATTTGAAGACCTCCCCCCATTAGAATTTTTTTGTACATGTTTTTTATGTGTAACAATTTTCATACTTATTTTTTCCTCAAACTGGAATTTAATTTGATGCATGTTTTGAACAATTAAGACCTTCAGTATATCTGTATGTGGAATTAAATTATGGAATGGATTAAGCAAAGAAATCAAACAATGTACTAACATGATCCACTTCAAGGAACTCTTCAAACTTTTAGAGTGTTTACAAAGTACAAAGAAGAAGAACCATGATAAACATTCTGAACTTATTTCCTCCATCCATCCGTTCATTTTCAAAATAATCTTACTCATCTCACCATGTGAAATGTAACTTTACTTCACTGAGTATTATTTATTTTAATTGTGAATACTCATGGAGTATTCATAACTAAGCAAGGTAGAAGAGGGGTTAGTACGTCTGCCTCACAATACAAAGGTCTTAAGTAGTCCTGGGTTCGATCCCGGCCTCGGGATCTTTCCGTGTGGAGTTTGCATGTCCTCCCCATGACTGCGTGGGTTCCCTCCGGGTACTCCGGCTTCCTCCTACCTCAAAAGACATGCACCTGGGGATAGGTTGATTGGAAACACAAAATTAGCCCTAGTGTGTGAATGTGAGTGTGACGGACTCACGCCGTCGCGTGGGTTCCCAGGACCACCAAGAAAGGACATGGCTTGAGCAGGTGAAGACTTCTTTACTTTTCAATAAGGAAAATCTTTTTCGGGTTGCTTTTCTTAGTCGCCCGCGTCGTCTGCCTCTTGCTCTCCCTCTCCCGCTCTTCCGCGTTGCATGTGCTGCTTGTCCTGGCTCTCGTGTCTCTCGCTCCTCTCGTTCCTCTCCTGCCTCTTGTGCTGCTGATGTCCTTTTATACAGCGAGAAGAGATCCATTAATAGTGTACAGGTGCGCGACCCCGCACTGGATCTCGATTGCGGCATCGCTCAAGGCTCGCCCCGCCTCGCCGCTCGCCGTCCACGCCTCCATCTTGGGCCGGGCTCCGGCGTGCCCTTCCCCGCCGTCGGACCGCCAGACCCGCCTCTCCACACACCTCCATCGCCAGACGCAAGCTGGAACTCCGACCGGCCAAGCCAACTCCCCCCTCCCCTTTTTGAAGGGGCGGGAAATGAAAACTGCCACCTGTGCCCCCGGTCTTCTCTTTATTTTTCCCTTGTTCTTCTTCTCTATCTTCCTCCATGTCTTTGTCTTCCTCCTTGTCTTTGTCTTCTTTGTTTTCTTTGTCTTTGTATTCCACTTCTTCCACCACCACCTCTTCTTCTTCTTCCACCACCACCACTTCTTCTTCCACCACCACCACTTATTTTTCTTCTTTTTCTTCCACCACCACCACTTATTTTTCATCTTCTTCTTCTTCCACCACCACCACCACTTATTTTTCTTCTTCTTCTTCTTCTTCTTCTTCTTCTTCTTCTTCTTCTTTTTCTTCTTCTTCTTCTTCTTCCACCACCACTTCTTCTTTTTCCTCCACCCCCACTTCTTCTTTTTCCTCCACCACTTCTTCTTTGGGAACTATTCGCCGCCCCCCACTTAATCCGCCAGCACCTGCAGGAGCTGCAACTCTTAGCGGGACTCCTCGAGCTGCTGCTGGCTGCCTGCCGCCAGCTACATGAACACGCCGACAATAGGCAATAAGGAGATTGTTCTCCCCCACCTCCACTGGTCATTCCACAATGGCCACCAAATGTGACGGACTCACGCCGTTGCGTGGGTTCCCAGGACCACCAAGGAAGGGCATGGCTTGAGCAGGTGTAGACTTCTTTATTTGTCAATAAGGAAAATCTTTTTCGGGTAGCTTTTTTAGTCGTCCGCGTCGTCTGCCTCTTGCTCTCCCTTTCCCTCACTTCCGCCTTGCATGTGCTGCTTGTCCTGGCTCTCGTGTCTCTCGCTCCTCTGGTTCCTCTCCTGCCTCTCGTGCTGCTAATGCCCTTTTATACAGCGAGAGGAGATTCATTAATAGTGTACTGGTGCGCGACCTCCGCACCTGATCCCGATTGCGGCATCGCTCCTGGCACGCCCTGTCTCGCCGATTGCCATCCACGCCTCCATCATGGGCCGGGCCCGGCGTGCCCTGCCCCGCCGTTGGAACGCCAGACCCGCTTCTCCACAGTGAGTGTGAATGTTGTCTGTCTATCTGTGTTGGCCCTGCGATGAGGTGGCGACTTGTCTGGGTTGTACACCTCCTTCCGCCCGATTGTAGCTGAGATAGGCACCAGCGACCCCAAAGGGAATAAGCGGTAGAAATGGATGGATGGATGGATTTATGGAGTATATTGTGAATAAATTAAGGACAGGAAGTGAACAAACGTTTTAGCAACTGTTATGTGAAAGAAAAGGGGTAGGATTAAATAAGCTCAGCTTCTTCCTACTCCTTTTTGAACATGATGAAAAGAGAAACTGGAAATTGTGATGTATTATGTTGCGTGCATGCATGTTCGAAATAAACTCAAACTAATATGCTCAATCATTTATTATTCTACTGCAAAAAACAATAATTCAACCTAATAGAAACTAACTTGCTTACAACCCATCATTTTTGCACTATTTCCCCCATAGGGGGCACTGAGAAAAAAGAACATATACCATTATATTCTTATCACTGATTAAGCAGGAAAGGGCTAGGAATATAATTGCGGTAAAATATCGTATGATCCTGGGAGCAATAAGCACAGCGCATGATTGATTTTTGTAAGATTCACACCACTGGTGGCGTATCTCGCCACTTTGTGCTTCGAGTTATCGTGTTTTTTTAACATATATCCATACAAAAAATAATATCACAGTTCCTGGCTGTTTTGCTTTTGACTATGGCAGTGCTAGGCAAAATACGGCCCGCGGTCTGTTCTACTCAATTTTTTTAGACTTTTAACATCAAAACTGTCGCCGTCATCATAATGCGCAGTGCTGTTTTTAAATGACCGTAAGTCTTGAACAATAGAAATTATTTCAATGGTCGGAATCTGCGCTTTTGAGTGTTGTAGAAGTTATTATGGTGATCTACGTCACAGCAGCTCGGACAAGGAACAAATCAGAGTGGGCGGGGTTTGTTTTCAGAGCAGCCAGCCCGAAACGCACGTGTCAGCAACAGATGCAGAAGCTTATTTTTAAAACAAATTTCTGCATAAAAGTGATAATGCATCATATTTTAGGTGTTTATTACACTTAGCATTCATATTTTGCTGTTTTTATTTTTTATTTTTGTTGTGTTTTGCTTGATTGTAAAAGATGTCTATCGAGGAGCTGGTCTGAGAAGTAAAAGTGGAGCGACGTTTATATAATGTTAATATTCAATGTTTTATTGTTCATAGGTAATATTGTTATGGAGGGGGGCGTGGAATGCGGGCCTGAGTAGATGGCCCAGGTGGTCTTGTTATCTAATCACCTTTCGCCTTTATTAGCAGCAGCCGGTACGAGACACAGGGTTGGAGTTGGGAGATGGAGAGCAAGCGAGAGCGACACACCTAAAAGAGACTGCTGAAAAGAAATTCCAGACTGTTGTGTTCAAATAAAAGACTGTATTTAAAATGTCTACCAGGCTCACAGAGGACCTTTCGGACTCAGGAGAACCTTCACGGCAAAGAGTCTTTTTACAATTGTAAATCACTTTTTCTTTATTTTAATGTACATTTTGGGTGTCCCATTCAGTAAAAAATTGTAAAATTTCATGACGTTTTTTGTAAGTGGTCTCTCATAACTTTTTTAGATCGGACATTGTGACGTTTGGTATTAGTGTTCCTGTAAAAAAGGGACTCACACACATACTGTACAACAGACTTTTACAGCTACATGTATGTGTATCATTTATACACACAAACACATTGGCCCACCTGACACATTTTTCCTCTCAATATGGCCCCCGAGTCAAAACTATGGCCTGTTATTAATCAAAAAGATTCACATTTTAGCAGGTTGTATGTATATTTGGCCCGAATTAGGCTTTTCAAGCATAAAAAACAAACTTATCAAATCAGGCACTCAGCAGCAAGGGTTTGAATTGGGGGTTAAATCACCAAAAATGATTCCCGGGCGCAGCCACCGCTGCTGCCCACTGCTCCCCTCACCTTACAGGGGGTGATCAAGGGTGATGGGTCAAATGCAGAGAATAATTTTGCCGCACCTATAGTGTGTGTGACTATCATTGGTACTTTAACTTTAACTCAGGCACTGTAATGTATTGCACATTATCATCAACATCATCACAGGAAGTGGCAGTATTTTCACAGCTTCGTGGTCGTGTTAAAAAAACTAATGTCTTATTTTTTTCTTATTAGTATTTCTATATTGCGTAAACCAAGTGTAAAGGTGACTATAGTAGTCTTATTTCATGTCTAGAGGGCTTTAATAATAGTAAAAATGGTACAATGTCATTGTTTTTTAATCTGCAATGAAAATAAAAGCCTATTCCATTCTTTTTAGAAGCTGGTACATAGTTTTTTAATGCTCTAAATATGAAAATATTTGCAACCAATTAACTGTGATAAACAAGTGAACTACTCTACATAGAAATATGAAATCATAATATCATGATAGAAAGTAAGCACTTAATCCAATATCAAATAATATTTCTCCAAGAATAATAGATCCCACCTTCTTTGATGCTCCCTCCATGTTTGTGCTGCAGCTCGCTGGATGCTGACCTCAGCAGAGCTGCACATATGAAGGCCGTCGCCATGCAGTTACACATCGATAGCTTTGGTTGTCCATTAATGTCGTTAGCGCAGCATTGTCGTGTTTTTGACGTAAATCGCAGCACCGGATAAAACCTGGTCTGTCTGGCGGTGGCGTGTTCTAGTAAAACATTAGGTTCCCTCGGGACCGCGTTCCCGTCCATCAAATATCAACTTGAAGTGAGACGGTCTTCCATCGAACGTTCAAGGCCTCAAAAATCTAACTAAACTTAATTATCATGCTTGCCGTCAGAGAGCCTCTAAATGTGATGATAACCATAGAACCAGAAATGGAACACAATTACAAATATCAATGACATCAAATGAACATGTTGAACGTAGTATTAAAGTCAGTAGATTATTTTCTTTATTTATTTTTTTTATAATAAAATAATAAAAATATTCTCCGTAAAACTAAAACTGGTGCAAGTTTTCCATTTACTGTTATGCACTGTATAAACAAAGACCTCAGATTTTCCTGTTAAAAACTTGCAGAATTGTAATGCAAAAAAAAACATTTTTCAATTTACAGTTAGGCACTGTAAAAAAACAAAACAAAAAAGTGGTAAAGAAAATGGTAAGAAAACTGGCAGCTCAGTCGACAAAATTTTACGTGAAAAATAACAATGGTATCATTTTTCATGCACTATAAAAACAAATCTCAAAAAGTCAGTAGATTTTATAAAAAAATGTTGTAAAAATAATAATGATAGTGTTTTGTTTTTTCGTTTTTAGGAAGACACTGTAAAAACAGACCGGGGGAGTTAACTGTAAAAAAACAAGGAAATACCGGAAATAAACAATAATATTTATTTAATTTATTCCATTTGCAGTAATTGGCTGTAAAAAAGAACAGATTTTATGATAAGGAAACCTGCAGCCCAGAGCCCAGAATTGTAATATGAAAATAATAATGTTAGCGTTTTCCAATTTAAAGTAAGGCACTGTAAAAACAACCAATATACAGTATATGTCGCTGTAAGATGAGGCTGAAAGCAGCACTCCTTTGAGAACAAAAAAGTACAGATTCTGGACAGCGAGAACGGATTGGTTAAAAAAACATCCCTGAACAGAGGTGGGAGTCTTGCACATCACCTATTTCCCACATTCAACAATGTCCTTTAAAACAACCCTAAAATACTCGGCAATTTAGCCTCCAACAATTAACAAGACTTAGAAACATTCTGGTCTCCTTTGTGCCACTTCTTTACAACTGACTGGAACGTGGGCGATGCCGACTATTTTGGGCCAGTAGTGGTCGATCCACGAGGTATCCTTTCTGCCAAACGATACCTTAATGCTAATCCGGGGAGTTTACACTTCAACGACTGTCATTGGCATTGACAGTTAGGATTGCTCTTTTGCATCAAAACAGTGGTTTTGCTTACTACCATAGGGTGAGACAATACTTTCCCAGGCACAGCCTTCTGGTTTTGGAGTACAAATATTTGGGGTTCGAAGCCAGCCGCGAGACTACATCTGACCAATCTAAGTCAATGAGTAAGAACTTATGAAGCTTACTTGAAGGTCGGGTCGCGGAGGCAGCAGCCCTAGCAGAAAAACCCAGACTTCCCTCTCCCCTGCCACCGAGTCCAGACCTTCCCGGGATCCTGAATGTTTCCCAGGCCAGCTGGGAGACATAGTCTTCCCAACGTATCCTAAGTCTTCCTTGTGACCTCCTGCCGGTCGGACGTGCCCATAACACCTCCCCAGGAAAGCGTTCCGGTGGCATCCTGACCAGATGCCCGAACCACCTCATCTGGCTCATCTCGATTTATTCTGAGCTCCTCCCGGATGACAGAGCTTCTCACCCTATCTCTAAGGGAGAGCCCCACCACCTGGCGGAGGAAACTCATTTTGTACACGTGATTTTGTCCTTTCGGTCAGAAACCAAAGCTCATGACCATAGGTGAGGATGTAGATCGACCGGTAAATTGAGAGCTTTGCTTTCCGGCTCAGCTCTTTCTCTACCACGACAAATCGATACAGGGTCTACATGTCTGCAGATGATGCCTCAATCTGACTGTCGATCTAACGATGCACTCCCCCACTCGTGAGCACATACTTGCCAACCCTCTCGGATTTTCCGAGAGACTCCCGAAATTCTGCGCCTCTCTTGAAAATCTCCCAGAAGAAATTTTCTCCCGAAAATCTCCCGAAATTCAGCCGGAGCAGGAGGCCACGCCCCATCCAGCTCCAAGCGGACTTGAGTGGGAACAGCCTGTTTTCACGTCCGCTTTCCCACTATATAAACAGCTTGCCTGCCCAATCACGTTACAACATCTGCGGATTTTAATAAAAAACTGCACACACAAGGAGACAAAGCAGAAGAACAAGGAAGTTACAGCCATGGCGACGCCGTGGACGAGCAAAATTAAGAAATACGCTTGCAAGTTCCAAAACGATTCGAAACAAGAATTTCAGTTTATCCAGGAGATTTTAAAGGGTAAGGGGTATGTTGCCTGTTAATTTTGTAGAACAGACTTCTTCATTGAACACGGTGGCCGAACGGATATACTCAGTCATTAACGGTCAGCGAAGCACAAAGCGTCCGCAGCGCAGCATTGTTCACAACCCAGTATTATGGGCCACCTTGCAAAATGGAGACACAATGGTGTAACTTTTGCTGAGACAAAGATGGCTATGCTGATAGCAGGAAGCAACATCCCGTTCTCCTTTGCGGATGTCTACAACAAGTCTGTGAAGGATATGTTCCCGTATTCGGAGATCGCTCGCCAGTACGCAAATGGCAGAATAAAGGTTTCTCAAATAGTGACAGGTAAGTGTTGTTTTGTTTTTTTAGTAACTAGCAAGCACAGTACAGTTAGTACAAACCCTGTTTCTATATGAGTTGGGAAATTGTGTTAGATGTAAATATAAACAGAATACAATGATTTGCAAATCCTTTTCAACCCATATTCAATTGAATGCACTACAAAGACAAGATATTTGATGTTCAAACTCATTGACTTTATTTTTTTTTGCAAATAATAATTAACTTATAATTTCATGGTTGCAACACGTGCCAAAGTAGTTGGGAAAGGACATGTTCACCACTCTGTTACATCACCTTTTCTTTTAAAAACACTCAATAAATGTTTGGGAACTGAGGAAATTAATTGTTGAAGCTTTGAAAGTGGAATTCTTTCCCATTCTTTTTTAATGTAGAGCTTCAGTCGTTCAACAGTCCGGGGTCTCCCCTGTCGTATTTTACTCTTCATAATGCGCCACACATTTTCGATGGGAGACAGGTTTCGACTGCAGGCGGGCCAGGAAAATACCTGCACTCTTTTTTTATGAAGCCACGCTGTTGTACACTTGTCTTGCTGAAATAAGCAGGGGCGTTCATGATAACGTTACTTGGAATAGAACATGTGTTGCTCAAAAAACCTGTATGGACCTTTCAGCATTAAGGGTGCCTTCACAGATGTGTAAGTTACCCATGCCTTGGGCACTAATACACCCTCATACCATCACCATACTTGCCAACCCTCCCGGATTTTCCGGGAGACTCCCGAAATTCAGCGCATCTCCAGAAAACCTCCCGGGACAAATTTTCTCCCGAAATTCAGGCGGAGCTGGAGGCCACGCCCCCTCCAGCTCCATGCGGACCTGGGTGAAGACAGCCTGTTTTGACGTCCGCTTTCCCACATTATAAACAGTGTGCCTGCCCAATGACGTTATAACTGTAGAATGATCGAGGGCGAGTTCTTGGTTTCTTATGTGGGTTTATTGTTAGGCAGTTTCATTAACGTCCTCCCAGCGCAGTAACAACACAAAACAACAGCAGTCACGTTTACGTCTACCGTAAGCCGTAAACAGCATGTGACACTCTTAAACATTACAATACTGGCATCTTCTGTACATGCACCACAACACCTCCAGGAAACTTCAACCATACACATCCAATCTCCCCGGATTGTAAATAACCTAATGTAAATAATCAAATGTATTTCTAATGTATATACTTGTTTTTATGCTATGTGAACTCACTATGTTCTCTGCTCGCTGTACATATCCTACTAAGTAAGACCTACACTGTTTCAATGTCCATTTCTCTGTTGGTGCAATTGTTGATGACTGAAGTACTGATATCAACCAAAGCTCCTCATCCTCAGCCCCCGGATTGTAAATAATTCCATTTATGTACTATGATGATTAACTTGTGTGGTGACTGTATTATGCTGATTGTATATATTTGTACCATGAGTTGATTAACGTGGACCCCGACTTAAACAAGTTGAAAAACGTATTGCGGTGTTACCCTTTAGTGGTGAATTGTACGGAATATGTACTGTACTGTGCAATCTACTAATAAAAGTTTCAATCAATCAATCAATCATGCATATGTGACAATAACATCTACTTTAGAAAGTGCAGTGCACAACTGTGCACACAGCAGCTGTAAATATACTCCTCCCCTCTTAACCGCACCCCCAAACACACCCCCGACCCACCCACGACCACCCCCCCACCCCCACTTCCCGAAATCGGAGGTCTCAAGGTTGGTAGGTATGACCATCACAGATGCTGGCTTTTGAACTTTGCGCCTATAACAATCCGAATGGTTATTTTCCTCTTTGTTCTGGAGGACACCACCATGATTTTACGGACTGTAGATGGTAAAATCCCTAAATTCCTTGCAATAGCTCGTTGAGAAATGTTGCTATTGCAAGGAATTTAGGGATTTTACCATCTACGGTCCGTAAAATCATGGTGGTGTCCTCCAGAACAAAGAGGAAAATAACCATTCGGATTGTTATATATATATATATATATATATATATATATATATATATATATATATATATATATATATATATATATATATATATATATATGAAATATTCGAGGTGGTGCATTGTAGCTGTAAATATACTCCTCCTATCTTAACCACGCCCCAACCACGCCCCCCGCCCCCAACCACACCCTTAACCACGCCTTAACAACTATGATTAATCCTAATACAATATATAGTATATTGATATTTCTAGATGGACCATTACAATCAAGGGGGTGGCGACTTGTCCAGGGTGTACGCTGCCTTCTGCCCGAGGCTCCAGCACCCCCGGCGATCCCGAAAAGGACAAGCTGGATGACATTTCAATCGCTGAAATAAACATTACATTTGTTTGTCAAACAACCATATATCCATATGAAATTAATATTTTTGATTTCTTAAAAATAACATATTTATTTTAAACAATGTAAACTAATTCATTAATGTCATTAAGAAACATGTAACCTTTTCCAATAATTTGTGTGTGTGTGTGTGTATATATATATATATATATATATATATATATATAAAATGCATTATGTGTTTGTGCGTGTATATGTATATATATTATGCACTGACATTTCTTTATTTAAAACTTCGTTTTTATTTTCTATATTTTATTGTTGGCATTTAAAAATATTAATAATATAATGATATTAACTGAGCATTCTTCCTTATTTGTCATTTTGTTTTCTTTTTTCCCCAAAAAACGTTACACAGTTCTTCCCAAGACCCTAGACCAGGGGTCACCAACCTTTTTGAAACGAAGAGCTACTTCTTGGGTACTGTTTAATGCGAAGGGCTACCAGTTTGATACACACTTAAATAAATTGCTAGAAATAGCCAATTTGCTCAATTTATCTTTAATAAATATATATATATATATATATATATATATATATATATATATATATATATATATATATATATATACATATATATGGGTATTTCTGTCTGTCATTTCGTTGTACATTTTTTTCCTTTTACAGAAGGTTTTTTGTAGAGAATAAATGATGAAAAAAAACACTTAATTGAACGGTTTAAAAGAGGAGAAAACACGGTAAAAATGAAAATTAAATTTTGAAACAAAATTTATCTTCAATTTCGACTCTTTAAAATTCAAAATTCAACCGAAAAAAATGATGACAAAAACTAGCTAATTCGAATATTTTTGAAAAAATTAAAAAAAGAATTTATGGAACATCATCTGTCATTTTTCCTGATTAAGATTAATTTTTAAATTTTGATGACATGTTTTAAATAGGTTAAAATCCAATCTGCACTTTGTTAGAATATATAACAAACTGGACCAAGCTATATTTCTAACAAAGACAAATCATTATTCCTTCTAAATTACCCAGAACAAAAATTTTCAAAGAAATTCAAAAGACTTTGAAATAAGATTTAAATTTGATTCTAAAGATTTTCTAGATTTGCCAGAATTTTTCTTTTAAATTTTAATCATAATAAGTTTGAAGAAATATTCCACAAATATTCTTTGTCGAAAAAACAGAAGCTAAAATGAAGAATTAAATTAAAATATATTTATTATTCTTTACAATTATAAAATTAAAAAAATACTTGAACATTGATTTAAATTGTCAGGAAAGAAGAGGAAGGGATTTAAAAGGCAAAAAGGTATATGTGTTTAAAAATCCTAAAATCATAAGGTTGTATTTTTTCTCTAAAATTGTCTTTCTGAAAGTTATAAGAAGCAAAGTAAAAAAACCAAACAAATGAGTTTATTTAAACAAGTGAAGACAAGGTCCTTAAAATATTTTCTTGGATTTTCAAATTCTTTTTGTTTTGTCTCTCTTAGAATTAAAAATGTCGAGCAAAGCAAGACCAGCTTGCTAGTAAAAAATTACAATTTAAAAAAATAGAGGCAGCTCACTGGTAAGTGTTGCTATTTCAGCTATTTTTAGAACAGGCCAGCGGGCTACTCATCTGGTCCTTACGGGCGACCTGGTGCCCACGGGCACCGCGTTGGTGACCCCTGATCTAGACCCAAAACACATAGTCTTTCCAATCCAATCTAAAGCTACTTGCCTTGTTTTTTTTTAATAAATTCGACAAAATTATTCACACTTTTTAAAAATCTAATTAACGTCATTCTTAATTAAGTAGAATATAATTATTTTTTTCAGTCCTTACAAATGTGTTGAAATTGTATTTGTTGAACTATATTTTTCTTCGCGTTTTTCCTGAAAAACGACGCACTGCTCCTATCTGCTGTTAAACTGGAGTACTGCAGATCCTATTCTGATCTACCGGCCTCCCTTGATTTTGCTTTGTTTTTGTTTAAAATAAATCAATCGTGTCACCATTTATAATATAACTGTTCTATATTTCATTTATTAAATGTTTTTTTCAAACAGTGTCATGTTCTAAAATATGTTTCTATTCAATATATTATGTTATTTCTGCTTTGTTTTTTTTCCCAGCGTCAAACTACGCAGTGTCGCCCCCTGCTGTCAGGCTTGCAGGTCACACTCGAAATGAGCCACCTCGCAAGCTTTGGATTTGATTGAATAACAAATTGTACCAACACAATTTATGTTGTGGAGTATAGTAAAAGCTTTATTTGTATTTAGTTGAAAAGAAGAATGAATAAAAAAGGGAAATAAACATGTACGATATAATATTTATTGGATTACAATTAATACCTACAAATATTTAAGTCTCATACACATGTGTTCTCATTCACACGCACACTCGCACGCATGCAGAGCTTGACTCTAATATATGATTGCTGCATTATATCATCTTGTGTTGTCAAAGAAGATGAAAGGTGTCTAAAAGGCCGTGGACGCACACACTTGGCCCGCCTGATACTGACTTTGACCATGACCCTTGCTTTCCTGGTTCTTGAAGTTGAGCTTGTGGAACTCAGCGGTGATGGCCGATAAAGACTTGCCCTTGGTCTCCGGCAGAACCAGGCCGACGTACAGCGCGGAGAGCAGGCACACAGCGGCGAAAGGCACGAAACAATACTGGCGCATCTCACTCTGCCAAAGAAAACGAGGAGTTTAACATAGTGGCCGCCAGAGAGCGCCATAGTGATAGTGGTAAGAGACTGAAAGCGCTGTAAAATAAAATGACATTGTTGAAAACAATTATTTAAAAAAATCATTTGAATCTAAAAAATACAGAAACATATCTAAATAAACTATGTTATAAATAAAAGGAAACTGAAACCATAGAAAAAATAGAGAATTGAAAAAAAATCTAATGATTTGATGGACCGAAATAAATCAATATAAACAAAAAATACATTTATAGTATAACAGTTGAATACAATACAACATTCAATATTAAAGATAAGTCACATACTGGCAATCAACAAATAATTAAAATTGAGTAAATTATTCTAAAATAAAATGGGTGGACTGCACAAAATAAATCAATAAAAAGACACAAAAATAACGATCGAACAATTTAGTTAAAAAAGCTTACTTGAAAGAAAATGTTTTAATTATTTTAAGATATCAATCAATAACTTCCATTTAAATACTACAAATTAACCAGATTAAAGTATAATTGACTCTAAAAAAAAGAAAATTATGAAAAAAAGAAGAAAACAACAAATCTAAACTAACAAAAGGATAAATCACATATTTCTGATTAATGAATACAAAAAGGACTGAATACAAAAGGGAGTGAAAATAGTGCAAAATTGAATGACATTATTTAAAATAAATCAATATTGATATTTTCTGCGATCAGGAGGCGGCTTGTCCGGGGTGTACCCTGCCTTCTGCCCGAATGCAGCTGAGATAGGCTCCAGCGACCCCCCGCGACCCCAGAAGGGACAAGCGGTAGAAAATGAATGGATGGAATAATGAAATTTCTTGGCTAAATACAAAAACATTTAATTTGTTGAAGGAAGCAGAAGATAGACTGGGAAATTTAACCATTAAAAATAAAAATCACACAACTTGAACCATTGGATTATTAATATTTATGATTAAATTGTTTTAAAATAATCAAAATCACTTAATTGGTTGATTGATTAAAAAGAGACAAACTAGAATAAAATCACACAATTAGGAAATCTAATGATTGTAAAAAAAACTAAATGGAAAGAACAAAACAATTTCACTTAAATAGATAAATAAAGAAAGAAAGAAAGAAAGAAAGAAAGAAAGAAAGAAAGAAAGAGACTAATGCTGGTAAGGTTTTCACAATCTGAAACTGATATCGGTCCAAAATCAGAACAAAAACAGATGATATCACTTGCAAATAAAATGTCAGTTACATGCAGTCCTGCAGCGTATTTACTTATGCAAAGCTGGACAGCCAGTTAACATCTAAATGTCCTCCATTAGGCACACAAGGTTGTTTTTTCTTCTATTTTTGTAAATTCATTTACCAAAGGTAAACATGGTAGGCTATAGGCTACTCAAAGCTAGCAGCTACACAACAGCTAAGCACACAAGCTAGACATACACTATATTGCCAAAAGTATTTGGCCAACCATCCAAATGATGAGAATAAGGTGTCCTAATTACTTGGCCCGGTGTATAAAATCAAGCAGTCAGGTATGGAGACTGTTTCTACAAACATTTGTAAAAGAACAGTGATTTCCAGCGTGGAACTATTATAGGATGCCACCTGTGCAACAAATCCAGTCGAGAAATTTCCTTGCTCCTAAATATTCCAAAGTCAACTTTATTATAGGAAAAGTGAAGAGTTTGGGAACAACAGCAAGTCAGCCACCAAGTGGTAGGCCATGTAAACTGACAGAGGGGGGTCAGCAGATGCTGAAGCGCATAGTGAAAATACTTTCTGCACAATCAGTTCCCACAGAGCTCCAAACTTCATGTGACCTTCCAATTAGCCCACGTGCAGTACACAGAGAGCTTCATGGTATAGGTTTCCATGGCCGTTGAGCTGTATCTAAGCCATACATCAGCAACTCCAATGCAAAGCGTGGGATGCAGTGGTGTAAAGCACATCGCCACTGGACTCTACAGCAGTGGAGACGCCTTCTCTGGTGTGATGAATCATGGTTTTCCATCTGGCAATCTGATGGACTAGTCTGAGTTTGGAGGTTGCCAGGAGAACAGTACATTTCGGACTGCATTGTGCCGAGTGTGAAATTCGGTAGAGGAGGAATTATGGTGTGGGGTTGGTTTTTCAGGAGTTGGGCTTGGCCCCTTAATTCCAGTGAAAGGAACTTTGAATGCTCCAAGATACCAAAACATTTTGGACAATTCCATAGGATGGCACTTCAAGTTCATATGTGAGTAAAGACAGGTGGCCAAATACTTTTGGCAATATAGTGTACGTAACAAGTCTCCTCCATTGAAAAATAGTGAGGTCTAAAACAGCACATGTGTCAATATAAATATAATCAAACAAATATAGTTGCATATTACTTCCACAAACAGAGGCTACAAGGCAGAAGCATATTAAAAAGTATCCAGTAACAAATGTGTCCGCATCATTCAACTTACTGCATCATCATCTTAACTTAATACATTTTTTGAAACAATTACCATGCCACTTCCCCTACAGGCAGCATAAGTCAATTCCAGACAGATAATAATTAAATAGGAAGTCAATTACAGACAGTTAATAATTAAATAGGAAGTCAATTCCAGACCGTTAATAATTAAATAGGTTAGTGTTTTTCATAGCTACCATTGTTTTCTGTTTGACAAATTTCACTTTATCAAACCTTTTCTAATATTCCACACTAAATAAATAAATAAATAATAAATGGGTTGTACTTGTATAGCGCTTTTCTACCTTCAAGGTACTCAAAGCGCTTTGACACTACTTCCACATTCACCCATTCACACACTGATGGAGGGAGCTGCCATGCAAGGCGCTAACCAGCACCCGTCAGGAGCAAGGGTGAAGTGTCTTGCTCAGGACACAATGGACGTGACGAGGTTGGGATTGAACCAGGGACCCTCGGGTTGCGCACGGCCACTCTTCCACTGCACCACGCTATACACTACAAAATCATAAAGTACCTAAAGTACCAATGATTGTCACACACACACACTAGGTGTGGCAAAATTATTTTCTGCATTGAACCCATCATTTTTGATCACCACCTGGTAGGTGAGGGGAGCAGTGAGCAGCAATGGTGGCCGTGCCCAGGAATAATTTTTTGTGATTTAACCCCCAATTCCAACCCTTGATGCCGAGTGTCAAGCAGGGAGGTAATGTGTCCCATTTTTATCATCTTTGGTATTACTGAGGCGGGGTTTGAACTCACGACCTACCAACCTCAGGGCGAACACTCTAACCACTAGGCCACTGAGTAGGTTTCGTGATCCATGCTAATATCGTATCAGATGAATATTGGTATCGCCAATACTCAAGATTGCAATGATGTTCTGTTTACATTTTGTCTGGACAAGAGTACATGTACAAACCACGAGAAAGGGAAAGATCATTCCAACGATGAAGAGGTTAATCCACATCATGGAGCCAGCGATCATGTACGCCGCTGGCCGAGCCGTTTGATTGAACACTTCCGTGGGAAGAAGTCCTGTCACACCCGCTGGAAGAACAACATTGAAGAACGCTAGTAAGAATAACGAAGTGCAATAATCTATCCTGCGATGCGTGTGATGGTGCCACACTGACCTGGACCCATGCCAAAGCTGAGGATGTAAGTGAAGATGCAGGCCATGCTAAGGTACGGCATCCAGGATACCAGGTGCTGCGCTCAGCACATCACAACAAAACACGGTAACACAAAACAACATAACACACCGCAAATCCATCTGGTGGAAATACCTCGTAATACAGTGCGATGGTGAAGACAATCGCCCACACGGTCATGAGGATGAAGCCTCCCATCAGCAGGAACCTGCGACCTTTGCGCTCGATCAGCAGGTTCTGAAAACATGTCAAGATATCAACTTCTAATGTGGCTAACTTTTAGAAACATATCTCAGCACGACACAGTGTGTAATAATAAACGCAGCTTATTTTTAAGGCAAAGCGTTTCATTAAATTCTTCTAGGCATACTTCATATTTGGGCCCGTTAGTATACTTTACATCTTTGATTCATAACAATTCTCAAAATCAAACATTTTGAAAATTAAGTTTCACTGTTTTTTTCAGCACCTTGTGTTTGGGAGTCAATGAAATAATTAGTTATTTTATCATGTAAAAAAATGTTTTTTTATATTTTATTTAACTATATGTACAAACCCCAATACGGGTGAAGTTGGTGTGTTGTGTGAATCGTAAATAAAAACAGAATACAATGATTTGCAAATCCTTTTAAACTTACATTCAATAGAATAGACTGCAAAAACAAGATAGTTAACGTTCGAACTGGAGAACGTTATTTTTGGCAAATATTAGCTCATTTGGAATTTGATGCCTGCAACATGTTTCAAAAAAGCTGGCATAAGTAACAAAAAGACTGAGAAAGTTGAGGAATGCTCATCAAACACTCATTTGGAACATCCCACAGGTGAACAGGCTAATTGGAAAAAGGTGGGTGCCATGATTGGGTATAAAAGCAGCTTCCATTAAAATTCTCAGTCATTCACAATTTAGGATGGGGCGAGGGTCACCACTTTGTGAACAAATGCGTGAGCAAATTGTCAAACAGTTTAAGAACAATATTTATCATCAAGCTAGTGCAAGCAATTTAGGGATTTCACCATCCAAGGTCAGTAATATCATCAAAAGGTTGAGAGAATCTGGAAAAATCACTGCACGTAACCTTGAATGCCCGTGACTTTCGATCCCTAAGGCGGTACTGCATCAAAAAACGACATCAGTGTGCAATGGATATCACCCAATGGGCTCAGGAACACTTCAGAAAACCACTGTCAGTAACTACAGTTGGTTGCTATATCTGTAAGTGCAAGTTAAAACTGTACTATGCAAAGCGAAACCCATTTACAAACAACACCCAGAAACGCAGCTGGCTTCGCTGGGCTCAAACTCATCTAAGATGGACTGATGCAAAGTGTAAAAGTGTTCTGTGGTCTGACAAGTCCACATTTCGAATTGTTTTTGGAAACTGTGGACATCATGTCCTCTGGAACAAAGAGGAAAAAAAAACCCATCCAGATTGTTATAGGCGCAAAGTTCAAAAGCCAGCATCTGTAATGGTATGGGGTCGTATTAGTGCCCAATGCATGGGTAACGTATTCATCTGTGAAGGCACCATTAATGCTGAAAGGTACATACAGATATTGGAGCAACATATGTTCCCATCCTAGCAATGTTATCATGGAAGCCCCTGCTAATTTCAGCAAGACAATACCAAGCCACGTGTTATAACAGCGTGGCTTCATAGTAAAGGAGTGCGGGTACTAAACTGGCCTGCCTGTAGTCCAGACCTGTCTCCCATTGAAAATGTGTGGCGCATTATGAAGCGTAAAATACCACAAAAGAGACCCCGGACTCTGGAACAACTTAAGCTGTACATCAAGCAAGAATGGGAAAGAATTCCACCTGAACAGCTTCAAAAATCGGTCTCTTCAGTTCCCAAACGTTTAGTGAGTGTTGTTAAAAGGAAAGGCCAAGTAACACAGCCCCTGTGCCAACTTTTTTGCAACGTGTTGCTGTCATTAAAATTAAGTTTTTCAGTTTGAACATTAAATATCCTGTCTTTGCAGTCTATTCAGTTAAATATAGGTTAAAAAGGATTTGCAAATCATTGTATTCTCTTTTTATTTATAATTTACACAACGTGCCAACTTCACTTTTTTTGGGTTTTGTACTATGAAAATAATAATACATTTGATTTATTGAGAACTTTTCAAAAACGCAAAGACGCTTTAAAGGGTAAAACCCCCCCAAAAAACGAGTACATATAATAGCAAATAACAGTGAAAAAACAAAAACACACAAAACAGACCAAATGGCAATTAAAAGTTCATATAGAATGCAAGAATAATACAGATATAAAATATTAATGTATTTTAGTAATTGTAACACATTTAATTGACTTTATTTAAATGTATTCAACTTTAGACTGTTTCATTACCTGCATAAGTGAGGAGGATTTAGACATACAGTAGCCAACCCAATGTGTGTGTGTGTGTGTGCGTGTGTGTGTGTGTGTGTGTGTGTGTGTGTGTGTGTGTGTGTGTGCGCGCGCGCGCGTGCGTGTGTGTGCGTGTGTGTGTGTGTGTGTATGAAGCAACTTACACACATGATGCAGGCTGTGAATTCACACATGCCCGTGCCGATTGTGATATATTGGATTTGGTCATCACATACTCCCGCCTCTTTAAAGACGTATGACGCATAGAAGTAGATCTGCAAGACAACAGGGAGTCTTTTACGCGCTGAAGACCCTTCACAAGCACACACAGTTTTAGTCACTCAGTTAATTCTTTGTAAATCCGACAGGATTAAACTTAAACTTTGTGAACAGTCGGCACATTATTAGGTACCGTACATGTAATAATAACGCTAACTTTTGCTTAACGTTGTTAGGGAATTATTCACGAAACAATAGTTTTGTTATTCTGTATTGGGTAGCACTACTGACGCCATCAAACATCTGGAGCAGGGGTCCCCAAACTTTTAGATTCGGGGGCCGCATTGGGTTAAACAATTTTGTCCGGGACCGGGATGTGTCTATATATATATATATATATATATATATATATATATATATATATATATATATATATATATATATATATATATATATACATACATATATGTCTTAATTGGAATTATCCAGAGAATAGTGCTCGATACCGTGGTAAAGCGCAATATGTATGTGTGGGGAAAAGTCACAAGACTATTTCTTCTCTACAGAACTGTTTCATGAGGGGTTCCCTAAATCGTCAGGAGATTTATATATACATGTATAGATACATATATATATATATATATATATATATATATATGTATATATATATATATATATATATATATATATATATATATATATATATATATATACATATATATATATATATATATATATATATATATATATATATATATATATGTATATATATATATATATATATATATATACATATATATATATATATATATATATATATATATATATATATATATATTTTTTTTTTTTTTTTTAAATAACTATATATATATATATATATATATATATATATACATTAGGGCTGGGCAACGATTAAAAATTTTAATCGAAGTTAATCGCACTATTTCTCCGATTAATCGCGATTAACTGCATTGTATACGCAAAGCCCAATAATGAATTCAAAAGTAGTGTGTAGTGCACTTTTATTGGAATATTCTCCCACATGAACAAAAGCGCCAAAACATTTGTTGTGCAAACACAATTTAAATCAGTCCTTGTTAAACAGTTGCAGTTAAATAGCATATTTTATGAAAATCAACTCAAAAAATGTAAATACAAACATTTAAGCTTATTGCCACTGCCAGGGTATTTAAGTTATCCTGTTTGTTATGGAAAATAAATATAATCTACATACAAATCACTGAGCCACAATCATAACATCTGAACAGGCAATTTCTGAGGTAACAGCAGAAACATTTTTTTTTATCAGGGATCTTATGTTTAAAAAACCTATATTATAGGTAGTGGGCTGTTTTAGGGAATTTTTTTATCAAATTATCCGTAGTAGCAATATTAATAATGTTGTGTTTATTCTGCGTAGTGCACTTAAAATAATTATGACCATATCTAGGAATTGATATGATGGGAATTTTCCGATTGTTTGCTTGGTGCTTTGATAAACTGAACGCATCATATACATGGTACTATATTGTGATGTTATGAGCCAGGGAAAAAAAGAACTACCCTACTCAGCATGCAACAGGAGTGACGAGCATGCGCGGTAGCCCGGTATAGGTTGTGTGTCGCCATGGCGGCATCTTGTATGTTGTGATATGCACGCTCTGAAAGCAAACGTTAAGAACTCAGCCAACACTCCTCGCCTGCATTATTCATAAATAGACAGACAACACATATACTGCGCTGCTTCACAGGCTGCTGGATGTAGCCGGCAAAGTATTCCCATGCTAGCTAGCCGGTCTAGCAAACACGCGTCATTCAGTCCAAAACGGCCCGATCTATCCACATTCAGAATTGTCTGGCGGTCGTAAGTGATCCCGAAGTGAACACGCTGTAAGCCAGCCATGAAATTTGCAGAATTGTCCGGTATTTTTGCCAAATGTTCCATCTTTACCAAGAGCCCCTCGACGCCGAAGTACATCCGGGAGATGCCATCTTGTTAAGAAAAGGCGTTAACAAAATAAAAGCATGTAAACAACATACGCAAATGTGCGATAAAATAATTGTCGGCGTTAATAGATTGATGAGTTAACGCGTAATTAACGCATTAATTTGCCCACCCCTAATATATATATATATATATATATATATATACATATATATATATATATATATATATATATATATATATATATATATATATATATATATATATGTATATATGTATATATATATATATATATATATATATATATATATATATATATATATATGTATATATATCTGTCCATTGAGCCATTTTCCACAGCTTATCCCCTTTGGGGTCGCGGGGGGCACTGGTGCCTATCTCAGCTACATTCGGGCGGAAGGCGGTGTACACACTGGTCAAGTCGCCACCTCATCGCAGTATATATATCTATCTATATCTATATATAGATAGATAGATGGATACAGTAGATGGATAGATAGATAGATAGATAGATAGATAGATAGATAGATAGATAGATAGATAGATAGATAGATAGGTAGACAGATAGATAGATGGATAGATAGATGGAGGGATGGATGGATAGATGGATGGATGGATGGATGGATGGATGGATGGATGGATGGATGGATGGATGGATGGATGGATAGATAGATAGATAGATGGATAGATAGATAGATAGATAGATAGATAGATAGATAGATAGATAGATAGATAGATAGATAGATATATTCCGAGCGCCATGATGTCACGTTATCAATGGGAAAATGCATTTTTAGACAATATGATTTGTCTGAGCAGCCAGGAGACACCGAGAGTAACAATTAGTAGAAAATTGATTAGAAAGGACAGATTTTAAAAAACAAAAAAAATTAAAAATAAAATCTTTTATTATTTTTTTTTTAACTTGGAAATTCCCTTAGGCCAGATTTTGGCCAGATCCGGCCCACGGGCCATTATTTGGGAACCCCTGATCTGGAGGCCCAATTTCATTGTCTTCTTTTCATTTTACTTTCACTTTCCAAACATAACGCTAAACTTTGGAGCTGTTGATCCACTTTAATAAAGTTCTGTTACAACCACTTCACTTCCAATACAATGAAGCCTCGAGCATTGGCCCATACCGAAGTTAAGCCGATACAATATCAGCAGGAATCCTAAACACTTTAATTATTTTGTAGTTGGAAAATCAAGTGAAATTAGTCAGAAACGATGATAGTTACGAAAAACACCAACCTTGTGACTGAATGATGTTGTTTTTAAATTGAACCGAGGTGCTAATTAGTTTTTTGTGAAACCAAGTGGTCTCAATAATTCATTAAGTTAAGTTAGTTGAATGATGTGGACACGTTTGTTACTGGATACTTTCTAATACATATTTTATTTTGACAAATGCGCTGTTTTACACTGAATTATTGTTCAATGAAGGACACTTATTACGTATGTCTTTTTTGTGTGCTATTGTGTGCTGAGTTGTTGTGTTAGCTACTAATAACCGATAGCCTACTATTTTTACGTTTTGTAAATGACTTGACTATCCATCCATTTTCTACCTAGAATACAGGAAAAGGAGGAAATTTAAGAAGTGTCAATGAGAGTTTAAACTGCCAATCACAGCATTAATTTTTTATGCGACCAGCTGTAACCTTCTCCAATTTCCAATCAAGATGCAACATTCGATCCTGCGCGTGCGGTGTCAATGACATCGTGCAACATACTACACACCGAGTCGTTGCCGCACAGCTGCATAGCGCTGCTGACAACCATGACGGTGATGAGCTGCCAGCGCACCGTGCGGTCACCAAAGAGCTCCCAGGGACGCCTGGGCCTCAGGCCCTTGGTTTCGGCCTGTTCTTGCAGGATCTCGGCCAGCTCGCTGCTCTGGACTTCGCAGCCACGCAGTCGCCGCAGAGCTGAGGACACAACCTCAATGAGCTCAATGTGTTGCTTTTTATAATTTACTGATGAAGGTTGAAATATTTTTGGAAAAGCCAGCATTGTGACAAAAGTCCATCTATTCATTTCATTTTCTTCTGCTTAGCCGAGGTTGGGTCGCGGGGGCAGCAGTCTAAGCAGAGAAACCCAGACTTCCCTCTCCCCAGCCACTTTGTCCAGCTCCTCCCGGGGAATCCAGAGGCGTTTCCAGGCCAGCCGGGAGAAATAGTCTTCCCAACACGTCCTGGGTCTTACCCTTGGCCTCCTGCTGGTCGGACATGCCCTAAACACCTCCCTAGGGAGGCGTTCGGGTGGCATCCTGACCAGATGCTCAAACCACCTCCTCTGGCTCCTCTCGATGTGGAGGAGCAGCGGCTTTACTTTGAGCTCCCCCCGGATGACAGAGCTTCTCATCCTATCTCTAAGGGAGAGCCCCGCCACACGGCGGAGGAAACTCAATTGGCCGCTTGTACCCGTGATCTTGTCCTTTCGGTCATAACCCAAAGCTCATGACCATAGGTGAGGATGGGAACGTAGATCAACCAGTAAATTGAGAGCTTTTCCTTCTGGCTCAGCTCCTTCTTCACCACGACGGATTGATACAGCATTCGCATTACTGAAGACGTCGCACTGATCCGCCTGTCGATCTGACGATCCACTCTTCCCTCACTCGTGAACAAGATTACGAGGTACTTGAACTCCTCCACATGAGACAAGAGCTCTTCCCCAACTCGGAGATGGCACTCCAGGCGAGAACCATGGACTCGGACTTGGAGGTGCTGATTCTCATCCCAGTCGCTTCACACTCGGCTGCAAACCAATCCAGTGAGAGCTGAAGATCTTGGCCAGATGAAGCCATCAGGACCACATCATCTGCAAAAAGCAGAGACCTATTCCTGCAGCCACCAAACCGGATCCCCTCAACGCCTTGACTGCGCCAAGAAATTCTGTCCATAAAAGCTATGAACAGAGTCGGTGACAAAGGGCAGCCTTGGCGGAGTCCAACCCTCACCGGAAACGGGTCCGACTTACTGCCGGCAATCCGGACCAAGCTCTGACACCAATCATACAGGGAGCTTGAGCTCTCCCCTCAGGACATAAGTCATTCATAAGATTTTTAAATGGCTTTGAAATAAGGACAATTCGACCACATGCACGAGCTAATGAAAAAATACAAAATTGTTTTTGCTTTCTATTGAGATACCCACCCTTGATGCAGGCCTCTTTGTCCTCCTGGTCTATGAGTAAGTATCTGGGGCTTTCTGGGAACCACGGCAGGGTTAGGAGCTGAATCAAGCCAGGAAGGGCGTTACTGGCAAGAAGATACTGCCAACATGACTCGCTGCCCAGAATCTCTCTACAAGCATAAGATTCTACAGTTATTGTGCTTTTTCATGATCATTATCAGAACATCATCCTCACCTGAGTCCCACAACTTGTCCCAGCACCACACCAAAGGCTGTGAAAACTGCAGAGGACAAAGCCACGGCCCCTCTCAAGTGCTTCGGTGCACTCTCTCCAAAATACATCGGCTGCACGTTCATGCTGATTCCTGCAAGACAAACAGATTAGGGAATTATAGTTCTTTGTACTGGTGGTCAACAACCCTTGGCTCTCGAGCCACATTTGGCTCTTTAGTGCCACCCTAATGGCTTCATGGAGCATTTTTTTTAAATAATTGAAAATGGAGAAAGAGGGGGAAAAAATACAAACAAACGTAACAGTTTGTTTACATGTAAAATCTTCCACTCCTTCTTGGTCTCATTTTGTCCACTAAAAGTTTTATGTTGTGCCTGAATGCTGCAGAAAGGTGAGCTTTGTTGACCTTATTAACTTGTTGGAGAGCTAATCAGGCAAATTTGGTCAGAGCATGACTGCAAGCTAATCAATGCTAACATGCTATTTGGGCTAGCTGCATGTACATAGTGCATCATTATGCCTCATTTGTAGCTATATTTGATCTCATCTAATATCCTATATCATTGTATATAATTTAGTTTTGCATGTTTCAAGTAAGGACTTCACGGTGGTAGAGGGGTTAGTGCGTCTGCCTCACAATACGAAGGTCCTGCAGTCTTGGGTTCAATCCCAGGCTCGGGATCTTTCTGTGTGGAGTTTGCATGTTCTCCCAGTGACCTTGTGGGTTCCCTCCGGGTACTCCGGCTTCCTCCCACTTCCAAAGACACGCACCTGGGGATAGGTTGATTGGCAACACTAAATTGGCCCTAGTGGGTGAAGGTGAGTGTGAATGTTGTCTATCTGTGTTGGCCCTGCGATGAGGTGGCGACTTGTCCAGGGTGTAGCCCGCCTTCCGCCCGATTGTAGCTGAGATAGGCGCCAGCGCCCCCCGTGACCCCAAAATGGAATAAGCGGTAGAAAATGGATGGATGGATGTTTCAAGTAATATTGGCTGCATTTCAGATAGTTGTGTGTGTGCCATGTTGTTCCAGACCACAGCAAACATTACCTAGCTTGCCAAAGATTGTAATAAATCTATTAGAAAAAGACAGCCTGCCGTTTTCTTTAACTTGGACACACACATCTATAGCCTTGGCCATTACAAGACAGTCATTTTAAGGAGCTATCTCACCTTCTAATTTACTAATGGTCTCTAATGTTGTAAAAATGTGTAGAATAAATATTACTTTTCAACATTTCTGTCAACGAAGATTTGCTTCAGCCTGCGACACATAGTCATTTTGATAGTAGGCTATTATAGCTAATAGACACTTATATAATGCATTGTCTTCATCATATCACATATATAAGACTTTAGGAGTCATTTTGATAGTAGGCTATTATAGCTAATATAGACACTTATATAATGCATTGTCTTCATCATATCACATATATAAGACTTTAGGAGTCATTTTGATAGTAGGCTATTGTAGCTAATATAGACACTTGCATCATGATTTGTCTTCATTATAAGACTTGTTTACAACTTTTCAATTTTTGCGACTCCAGACAGATATGTTTTTTTATATTTTTGGTCCAATATGGATGGCTCTTTCAATGTTTTGGGTTCCCGACCCCTGTCTTAAACGTAGTGTACTGAAGCATAGCGTAGCGCAGCACAGCGTAACGTAACGTAGCTTAACATAACATAGCATAGGATAGGTGTCCAAAGTGTGGCCCGGGGGCCATTTGCGGCCCACATCTAATGTTTTAACGCCCGCGGCACTTTCTAAAAATACTATTAAAAAAAACAAAAAACATTAAAGTGAAGTAAAAGAGCTAACAGGTGAAATCTAACAAGAATATGTTGCAAAGTGGACTTCACGGTGGCAGAGGGGTTAGTGCGTCTGCTTCACAATATGAAGGTCCTGAGTAGTCAGGGTTCAATCCCGGGCTCGGGATCTTTCTGTGTGGAGTTTGCATGTCCGTGGGTGCCCTCCGGGAAGTGGCTTCCTCCCACTTCCAAAGACATGCACCTGGGGATAGGTTGATTGGCAACACTAAATTGGCCCTAGTGTGTGAATGTGAGTGTGAATGTTGTCTGTCTATCTGTGTTGGCCCTGCGATGAGGTGGCGACTTGTCCTGGGTATACACCGACTTCCGCCCGATTGTAGCTGAGGTAGGCATCAGCGCCCCCCGCAATAAGCGGCAGAAAATGGATGGATGTTGCAATGTTGACTCTAATAACTACGGTTGTTAACAGCAAAATGATGCGACCGAAAATTCGGTTTAAGAAGTGGGCGGTTTGGCTACACCGGATACAGCCCCCTCAATCAATCAGATTCAGTTGTGCATCCTTAGGTTAATCCAGTGCAGACACATGAACCGTTTATCATGACAAACTAGAAATCAGTTGACGGTTTTTGTCTTAAAAACTACACGAGAGCCAGGGTTGTCCGTGGAAAGAATCACGTTTCCGTGTTTTGTTTCTTGTGTAGCTGGAATCGAGAATAAAGGTAGACACGTGGACCAGGTGTCATGCGAGACTCAAAATCAGTGGAGAGTTTATCTTTAAAACAACGAACAAATCATGGCTGCCCGCCAAACAATTACCCGCAGTACACGTTATGTCAACATCGCGGACCGCCTCCATCATATTGTAACATCCCAAGTAATAGCGGAACAGACAGATTCCCAGTTTGTCTTTCCTTATTTCACAAAATGCATCGTTCTCGTACAACGGGCTCAATTTCAGTGTCTTGTTCTCTTTTCAACTTTACTTTCCCCTTTCAACTCCGCAACACACGTCACTTCCCATCCTTGTCCCAGAAGCCCTGCCTCCCCAGTCAAGCCATTCGCTAGAACCTGTAGGCGTCTGTGACCACACTGACTTGACTTGACTCATGGAAAAGAAATATAATTGGCATGTGTTTGCCTTTTTACTTTATTTAAGATCTTTAGGGACATATTATACACAGTATGTTGTGTTTCAAAATGTGAAAATACTGTCACATTTATAGAATTTTTTTTTTTTTTATATTTGAAGATGAATTTGCCTCTTGGTGTTCTCATTCATCAGGTTATTTTTATTCTCATGGCATTCAACTGATCAGTTTTATTAGAACACGTTTGGCCTCTAGTTCGAGTAGTTTTCATCTGATCATGCTCATAAACCTAGCTTGGACAGATCTGGTCTGAGCGCTGGGTGCCAAGGTCCTAACTATTTATCGTCTAACATGAGGAGACAGGTATGTACAGGAATGAATGCACATGTTCTTTTGTGGTGTAAAAAAGAATGGGTCAATCAACAAATGTTAACCCTAGACTCGAATCGTTCATACATCGTATCAAATCTTATTAAATCGTTCATACACTAAATCGAATCATATTGAATTCTTCATACACTAAATTGAATCTCATCAAATCTTTCTGTTTTATAAATAAATTGTTTTTAAATCACATCGTAACCCATGTATTGAGATGTGTATCAAATCATCCGTCACGAAGAGATTTACATATCCACTAATGACACAAAGCTGGTATGCAAGCAGTTTTTCTTTAAAACTGTCACTTCTCAAAAATAATACCGGTAATAATGACAATAAATAAAAATTAATTTTATGAATTGTTGATCTTTTCAAGTTTCCAATTAATTCACATCAAATTAGTGCTGGCGATATATCGATGTACTCGATATATCGCGGGTTTGTCTGTGTTCTCACGCAGTTAATTTTAGCTGCTGGCATTACACTACAGGCACTTCCCACTCTTTCTTGTCTCTCCTTCTCACAGACAGCAAGCGCACCTTTCTTATATACGTGACAATGTATGAATTGCCCATCCTTCTTCTATTCTCTGTCACAATTTTTCTAACCATGCGGAACACCCTCCCTGATGATGCATTGCTGTTTGGCACGCACAAAAGTGCTTTCATCAAATGTACTAGAGTCTGGAATCTTCCATCTCTACCTAGCATTGCCCAAAACCGGTCAATCTTTGCTTCCTGAGGAAGATCTTCACTGCCAAGCAATTGGTAGTCCACTACTTTTTTCCGGAGGTTATCCAGCTCCAATCGCAGCTGTGGCTTGGAACTTACAAGCGTATTTCTTCATCTTACTCGTCGTCGGCGTGGCCATGGCTGTATCTTCTTTGTTCTTCTGCACTCTCTAAAAGCCGTAGAAGTTATTGTCACATATGCATGTACAGTAGATGGCAGTATTGTCCTGTTTAGGAGTGTCACAACATTGCTGTTTACGGCAGACAAACTGCTTTACGGTAGACGAAAACGTGACTGCCGTTGTTGTGTGTTGTTACCACGCTGGGAGGACGTTAATGAAACTGCCTTACAATAAACCCACATAAGAAACCAAGAACTCACCCTCGATCATTCTAGAGTTATAACGTCATTGGGCAGGCATGCTGTTTATATTGTGGGAAAGCGGACGTGAAAACAGGCTGTCGACACGTCACTCAGGGCCGCATGGAGCTGGAGGGGGCTTGGCCTCCAGCGCCGCCTGAATTCCGGAAGATTTCCATCCATCCATCCATTTCCTACCGCTTATTCCATTTGGGTTCGCGGGGGGTGCTGGTGCCTATCTCAGCTACAATCGGGCGGAAGGTGGGGTACACCCTGGACAAGTCGCCACCTCATCGCAGGGCCAACACAGATAGACAGACGACATTCACACTCACATTAACACACTCGGGCCAATTTAGTGTTGCCAATCAACCTATCCCCAGGTGCATGTCTTTGGAAGTGGGAGGAAGCCGGAGTACCCAGAGTGAACCCACGCATTTACGGAGAGGACATGCAAACTCCACACAGAAAGATCCCGAGCCCAGGATTGAAACCTGACTACTCAGGACCTTTGAATTGTGAGGCAGGCGCACTAACCCCTCTTTCATCGTGAAGCCCATTTCGGAAGATTTTCGGGAGAAAATTTGTCCCGGGAGGTTTTCAGGAGAGGCGCTGAATTTTCGGGAGTCTCCCGGAAAATCCGGGAGGGTTGGCAAGTTTTCATACGTATATGCCCTTGCGGAACAGAGAGGTAGCAGCATAGGTAACGTTAGCTGTGGTGCGAGTGGTAATACGAGGGAAAGAAGGTGCGAATCTGGTAACAAATGAAGGAAGAATTAATTCCCAAGAAAAACAGCAGGCTGTCCATCGTCTGGCGGTAGTTTGGCTTCAAGCGGAAATATGTCGAACAGACAACCGTAATTTGTCAAATGTGGGGAAAAATCGTTGCTACAAAAAGTAGCATTACTACTAATATGTAGCATCATATGAAAAGTCACCTACGAGAGAATGAAGAATGATTACTCCGCATGTCAACATCTCCATTCAAAATGCCGAGGCAACCATTTCCACATCAACACGGTATGAAAAAAATAGTGAACAATATAAGGAGATAACGTCCGCAGTAACCAACAACATAGCGATTTGATTTCCTATTATGCAGCTCATTTTGTATTTGACAGTTATTGAAATATCTTTTGTCACATCATGCACAAACGGGCACTTTATTTGTTTTACACTATTGTAGTGGCGTTCTGTACAAAAAGTGCACTTTAATTTAGTGTTGTTTTGATATGTCATCTTAGTGACATCATGCACAAAAGTGCACTAATAGCTTGTTTTAAAATGTCTCCGACATTCTTGCACTTTCTGTTTTGAAATGACATGAATGTTTGTGCCACTGCTTAATAACTGTTTAATAACTACAGTTTTGGTCAATTGACTTAGTTGTTATTTCCCTCTCTGCATGAAAGTTTAAAATGAGCATATATTAGGATAGATGGATAGATAGATAGATAGATGGATGGATGGATGGATGGATGGATGGATGGATGGATGGATAGATAGATGGATAGATAGATAGATAGATAGATGGATAGATAGATAGATAGATAGATAGATAGATAGATAGATAGATAGATAGATAGATAGATAGATAGATAGATAGATAGATGGATAGATAGATAGATAGATAGATAGATAGATAGATAGATAGATAGATAGATAGATAGATAGATAGATAGATAGATAGATGGATGGATGGATAGATAGTACTTTATTGATTACTTCAGGAGAGTTCCTCAAGGAAAATGTAGTTTAATGCAGTATGAACAAGAATGTTTTAATGTAGACACATAGAATCATCATACTGCTGTGATTATATGCATCAAGTGTTCATTCAAGGCTAAGGCATAATATGGAGGTATATATCGTGTATCGTGACATGGCCTAAAAATATCGAGGTATTAAAAAAAGGCCATATCGCCCAGCCCTACATCAAATATTCCACTTTCAAATCTTTTTTGGGGAAAATGTTGCATATTTGCCATATAAAAAACTAAGTTTTCTTTGAAAAAAGGGCATTAAACAAACAAACAAAAACATGTTAAAAACTTTTTGGGGGTAAAATACTACACATTTTGTATTTTTGGCATTATAAATTTACTTTTTATTGACAGATCTAAAGTTGATGTAGAGATTTGAATGTTGAATATACATATATATTTTTTGGAAACATTTAAATATGAAATAAGAAAAAAAAAATTATGACCCGGACCCTTTTGGCTCGCCGGGACTAAACTTGAGGGGAGCCGTAAAAGTAAAAAAAAAAAAACGCGATGTATTGTATTGGTTTTGAAATTAAATAATTGTAAAAGTGGCTGCCACATGGTTTGATTTTTCAGTGTGTTGCCCTCAGTGGAAAAAGTTTGGACACCCCTGATATAGTACAACATATGATAGCATAGCATAGCATGGCATAGCATGGCATAGCATGGCATAACATGGCATTCATTTACCATGAATTGATTAACGTGGACCCCAACTTAAACAAGTTGAAAAACTTATTCGGGTGTTACCATTTCGTGGTCAGTTGTACGGAATATGTACTGTACTGTGCAATCTACTAATAAAGTCTCAATCAATCAATCAAAAAAAAGCATAAAAGTAGAGCATAGATAACATAACATCGTATAGCATAGCATAGCACAACATAACTTAGACTTAGTGTATAGATCACATAGCAGAGCATAGCTTAGACCAGGGGTCACCAACCTTTTTGAAACCAAGAGCTACTTCTTGGGTACTGATTAATGCGAAGGGCTACCAATTTGATACACACTTAGATAAATTGCCAGAAATAGCCAATTTTCTCAATTTACCTTTAATAAATAAATCTATATATATTTAAAAAATGGGTATTTCTGTCGGTCATTATGTCGTACATTTTTTTTTCCTTTTACGGAATGTCTTTTGTAGAGAATAAATGATGAAAAAAACACTTAATTGAATGGTTTAAAAGAGGACAAAATACGAAAAAAATAAAAATAAAATTTTGAAACATAGTTTATCTTCAATTTCGACTCTTTAAAATTTAAAATACAGCCGAAAAAAATGAATAGAAAAACTAGCTGATTCGAATCTTTTTGAAAAAAAATTAAAAAAATTATGGAACATCATTAGTTATTTTTCCTGATTAAGATTAATTTTAGAATTTTAATGACATGTTTTAAATAGGTTAAAATCCAATCTGCACTTTGTTAGAATATATAACAAATTGGCCCAAGCTATATTTCTGACAAAGACAAATCATTATTTCTTACAGATTTTACGGAACAAAAATTTTAAAAGAAATTCAAAAGACTTTGAAATAAGATTTGAATTTAATTCTACAGATTTTCTAGATTTGCCAGAATATTTTTTTTGAATTTTAATCACAATAAGTTTGAAGAAATATTTCACAAATATTCTTTGTCAAAAAAACAGAAGCTAAAATGAAGAATTAAATTAAAATGTATTTATTATTCTTTACAATAAAAAAAAAAAAATTGAACATTGATTTAAATTGTCAGGAAAGAAGAGGAAGGAATTTAAAAGGTAAAAAGGTATATGTGTTTAAAAATCCTAAAATCATTTTCAAGGTTGTATTTTTTCTCTAAAATGGTCTTTCTGAAAGTTATAAGAAGCAAAGTAAAAATAATGAATGAATCTATTTAAACAAGTGAATACCAAGTCTTTAAAATATTTTCTTGGATTTTCAAATTCTATTTGAGTTTTGTTTCTCTTAGAATTAAAAATGTTGAGCAAAGCGAGACCAGCTTTCTAGTAAATAAATACAATTTTCAAAAAAGCGGCAGCTCACTGGTAAGTGCTGCTATTTGAGCTATTTTTAGAACAGGCCAGGGGGCTACTCATCTGGTCCTTATGGGCTACCTGGTGCCCGTGGGCACCGCGTTGATGACCCCTGGCTTAGACCTAGAGCATAGATAGCATAGCATAGCATAGCATAGCATAGCATCACATATAAGCAAAACAAACTTACCTGCATTTATTCCAATAAGGACACGTGATAGGATGATCATTTCAAACGACCCGGCGGCACGACTTGTCAAAGCCAATAGAGCGCCGCTTAGGAGGAAGATATTGTTGAGCAGCAGGCATTTTTTCCTACAATAGAAGATTTGTGTCATAATTGTTTCATAAATTGCACTTGTTGCATTTCAAATTTTCAAAACTACATGTAGAGTGTCCCAGTGCTGTCAGTCAGAGAAAACTTAACCATTGTTCAATTAATTACCATAATGTAGTCCATTTGTATATGCCAAAGTCCAAACACATTAAACATTAACTCTAGTCTACTTCATTCTCGAACATGCCTCATCTGCAGTACCTCCCAAAGCGAATGGACATGGGTCCGGCAATGATAGCCCCCACTAAGCCGCCTAACGAGAAGATGGAGACGATAATGGTCCAGATCAGAGTCACCTGGTAGTCCTGCAGCTGGATGGCCCAGCGCTCCACAAAGGTCTCGTTGATGAAGGTCTGAATGAACTACAAGAAGACGCCATCACAAACGTCACAGTTAGTTTCCTCTTTGTACACACTGTAAAGGTTGTTGTTTGTAACAGTCACCTTAAACAATGTTTAAAAAAATACATATTTATGTCATGTAATAATTTAATTATTGGATAAGTTTTCACCATAAGGTATGTTTTCACTCATCAGAAAGCTACTTGCCCAATCCAACGACCTATACCACATCTCAGAACAATTTGATATTGTGCAAAAGTTTTGCAAAAGTTACTGCTTCATGAACTTAACTTAATTAACTATTGTGGCCAATAGTCAAGCCACAATTATAAACATACAGTAAATCTTTGTTTATCGCTGTTAATTGGTTCCGGGCCGTACCATGGTAAATTTTTGTCTCTCATGGACATTCACTTGTTGTTGTGAACTTTGGACTAGCGACAGTAAATACATCAAGGCCGCGGAACAGAGACACACTATGGGCTTATACACACACACACACATGTCCACAAAAAAATATATACGCCACACATACACCCTCCTGTCCCCCAATCCAACACCCTCGACGCAAATCCCGTAGGGGTGATGAATGGATGGTCAGCGCCTGAGAGCTGCAACCTACCACCATGACCTTGAACTACATTCCCTCTGTTGCTAGATATCTCGGGATGTATGTTGTAATTTTTATATATACTTTGCTATGGAGGTTGTTTCTCACTCCGAACTGGGCCCCTTTAGGAACCCAGTCTGGATTGTATTTTTTTACTCATCCGTCCTCAGCGTTTACCTTTTTCCCATCTTTTACGGGGCGCCTTATGGCGACCCATCAGCATTCTTGTTCTGTAACCCTGAACACTGTTTGTTTGTCTAATCTTGAACAGGTTTGTGCTGAAAACAAAGTTTCGTTGTACTTGTGCAATGACAATAAAGACCTACATAACCTAATCTTTTGCTTGGGAGGAATAATTAATTATAAATCTAAACATGTTTACGGCCTTCTAAATATGATTTTTAACATAAGGGGCCTCGAGACATAAAATAACACCCACATAAACACCTTTTAGACCAGGGGTAGGGAACCAATGGCTCGCGAGCCAGATGTGGCTCTTTTGATGACTGCATCTGGCTCTCGGATAAATCTGAGCTGACATTGCTTAACATGATAAGTAATGAATAATTCCACTTGTAATCACAGTGTTAAAAATAACGTTCAAAATATAAAACATTCTCATGCATTTTTAATCCATCCATCCGTTTTCTACCGCACCTGTTCAAGAAGTTGCGTTAAAGGTAAGAAGTTATTTATTTATTATTGGTTAGTGTGGGACTTGCCCTCCTGGGGGTTCTTCAGACCACCAAGCACCGACATGAGAGCCTGTTTCAGGGTTACAATATTGTTTTATTTTTCAATCAGTCTCTCAGTTGCTTTCCAGCAATTGTCTTTTTCTCTTTCGTTCTCGCTCACGCTCTGGCTCCAGCCCCAGCCCCAACCCCGTCTCTCCTCCTGGCTGCTGCTTATAACAGAGCGACAGATGATTAGATAACAAGGCCCAGGTGGGCCATCTACACACCTGTCGCTGATTTCAAGGCAAATCCTGGCAACACCCCACTTCGCTGCAGGCCCGCAGGCCACGCCCCCTCCACATTTAGCTTCAGAATAACAATGTTATTACAAAGAATAAGAGACCTATTATACTCTAAAAATGTTGGTCTTACTTAAAAATGCAGTTGTGTTCAGTGTTAAAAAATATTATATGGCTCTTAAGTAAATATATTCTAAAATATTTGGCTTCTTGGCTCTTTCAGTCAAAAAGGTTCCCGACCCCTGTTTAAGACCAAACCTCTGGGCAAATTAAGGCCCGGGGGCCAGATGTGGCCCGTTAAGCTTTTCAATCCGGCTCGCCGGACTTTTCCAAATATTATTTTTTAGATAATTAGGATGGAAACTGTAGCCGCCATTATGATATGCAGTGATGTTTTCAAATGACCCTAAGTCTTGAACTATACAAAGTATTTCAATGGTTGGAATCTGCGCTTTTGCAGGATATCACCAAATCACCGATCAACAATCACCAAAATTATTCCTGAGCGTGGTATCAGCTGTTGCTCACTGCTCCTCTCACTTCCCAGGGGGTGGAGCAAGAGTATGGGTCAAATGCAGAGGGTAATTTCACCACACCTAGTGTGTGTGTGATTATCAGTGGTACTTTAACTTTAACTTTAACTTTAATATACTAGTTACCAAGGTAATCTAATGAGTTACAATGGTAATCTAATTAGTTACTATGGTAATCTAAGTCACAGCAGCTCAGACGAAGCACCAAGCAGTGTGGAGTGGGAAGTGTTTCCAGAGTGGCCAGCATGAAATACGGGTGTCAGGGACAGACGCGGATGGAGATTTTTACAACTAAGTTCTAAAGCTTTGTGATAAATCAGATTGTAGGTGGGGTTTTTTTTTACCCTTTGCGGTCATATTTCTGTGTTTTTTGCATTTTTGTTGCATTTCGCTTGACTGAAAAATATGTCAATAGGGAGGGTGTGTGATGTTCAATGTTGTCAATATTCAGTGTTTTATCAAACATAGGTAATATTGTAAACCCCACATTCTTTATTTTCTCGGACATTCTGAGTGTCTCATTCAGTAAAAAAAGTTGAAATTCCATTCTGTTTTTAAGGCGGTCTGTCATAACGCTTTTAGCATTCAATCAGACATTATTGTGAACTTTCGTATTAGTGTTAGTAAAAATAGATATACCGGCCCCCAGACACATTTCTTTCTCTAAATTTGGCCGCCGAGTCAAAATAATTACCCAGGTCTGTTTTAGACTCATTTAATCCGGTAAATGAATGCTACCTGAGGCTGAGACAATCAGTGGCCATGATATTAAACAGCACTCTCTAATTGGTTTGGTTTAATCTCGTGGCCGATGTTGATACAGATGTTACTAGTTTAATTTTGCCTCAATTTTCACTTTAGGAGTGACAACTGCGTAAAGAATGCCAGACCGACCTGATAAATCCAAATGAGAAAAAGATTATACAGTATTATCTGCTTGCAGGCGGTACCTGGTGGTTGTTTGAGCACACTGCAGTTAGTCCTGGACAGTCCCACTCCTCAATGTTGAGTCACATGCAAGATTCTCACAAGAATGTGGCCAAACTAATCGCTTATTTTAGGCCAAAAATATATTTCAAAACATACATAGCATGTTACTAGACACCGCGCTGTGCCCGGGAAGGGCCCTGTTTTGCTCGAAGAAGTGCACGTAAAATATCAAATAATGAATGACAGGGCGCTTCATATGAAACCTATTCCAAGCCTCTACCCGCTTTGTCACTGATTAATATAGAATGCAATATTCCCACTGTTCTACATGGCATGAAGTATATAATTGAAATGCGGTCAAATTGATGTTTTATCCTAAATTTATTTTGCACTAAAAGTACACTATTGAACAATTTATTACAAATGAAAGACATGCACCTGGGGATAGGTTGATTGGCAACACTAAATTGGCCCTAGTGTGTGAATGTGAGTGTGAATGTTGTCCGTCTATCTGTGATGGCCCTGCGATGAGGTGGCGACTTGTCCAGGGTGTACCCCGCCTTCCGCCCGATTGTAGCTGAGATAGGCGCCAGCGCCCCCCGCGACCCCGAAAGGGAATAAGCGGTAGAAAATGGATGGATGGATGGAATGTGTTTCAGTAAAAATCCTCTGAAGAACCTCTTCACTCGTATTTTTGTGTGCTACTTTATTAACCTGCTTTTTGGGGGGTACTTGTGGGAAATTTTGAAATAAAGGAAAACACAAAAAATTGCATCATTGGCTTTATTTCAACAAAAAATCTTAGGGTACATTAAACATATGTTTCTAATTGTAAGTTTGTCCTTAAATAAAATAGTGAACATATAAGACAACTTGTCTTTTAGTAGTAAGTAAGCAAACAAAGACTGCTTATTTAGCTGCTGACATATGCGGTAACATATTGTGTCATTTTCCATTCTATTATTTTGTCAAAATTATTAAGGACAAGTGGTAGAAAATTAATTATTAATCTACTTGTTCATTTACCGTTAATATCTGCTTACTTTCTCTTTTAACATGTTCTATCTACACTTCTGTTAAAATGTAATAATCACATATTCTTCTGTTGTTTGGATACTTTACATTAGTTTTGGATTATACCACAAATTTAGGTATCAATCCGATACCAAGTTGTTACAGAATTATACATTGGTCATATTCAAAGTCCTCATGGGTCCAGGAACATATTTCCGGAGTTTATAAACATAATATAAATGAAAAAAACAAAACAAAAGAAGATGTTGTGATGCCAAAAAATATAGACGTAATCATAGTAGTATTGACTAGATACGCGCCTGTACTTGGTATCATTACAGTGGATGTCAGGTGTAGGCCCACCAATGGTGTTTGTTTACTTTGTGACACAGGTGAGCTACGGTGTGAAGTGAAACATGTTTAACTATTGCTCGTTCTCCAGGGATGATACTTGTAAGAAACATACTTTATTTGTCGCCATGGAGGCGAGGATTAGTGTTTTAGAAGTAGTTAAAACACTGCCGACTGCAGCTGAATTTTAGCCGCTAGCTAGATAGCCATGTATTTAAGCACCTCTTCCTGAGAGCATTTCAGTGTTATAACTTCACCTTTATCGTTAGTTTTCCAGCCAAAATGTGTCCGTTCTCCCTTTTCTGTCCACACACTGTGTCTGCTTGTAAGTACTCCGTGATTGCGCGCTGCCGAACATGCTCCTCTGCTCGTAAACCAGCAATGACATGATGTGACGACGACGGGGGCGCTGGGTGGTGGGGGGCCAATATTTTTCAGAGGCGGTATAGTACCGAATATGATTAATTAGTATCGCGGCACTATTGTAATACCGGTAAACGGTACAACCCTAGTGCATGTACGAGCCAGTCTGCCCCACACAAGAGGATAGAGAAAAATAAGAAATGTATTGACTAAAACAGAATAAAAATGGTGCCTCGCAAAGCTCTTGTAAACTTCTACCATTTATGGAGATATCCGCTGACTTAGATAAGGCAAAATACATTACTATGTAAATAAATGTGTGTAAATAAATAAATAAAACACAAACAAATGTAGCAACTCACAGTCGTTGGAGCATTCATGATGGCCAGGTTGTATCCGTACTGAAGTGTGCCTCCAATGGCTGCGGAAGCAACCATCAGCACCAGAATCAACGAACTACTCTGTGAATATCAATTTAATATCTATTAAAGCATTTGTGAATTGTGTGGAAGTCCAGCATACATTCTTGGCCATTGTAACATTCTTTAAACATAAGCTGCATGACTGAATTAGTCCCAGAATAAATCATATGTAGAGCTTGTCCAAAGGTTCCTGCTGCTTAAACCCTCTAATAAGTAGGCAACTATTCCTGTGATGATGTAACTTTTATACTGATTATCCTTTGTTCATTTTATTGCAAGCCACAGCAAGCAAAAATAATAGACAAGCTTCATTGGACTTACCTTTTGTGGCCCGGCGTGTGACATCTTCAAGTTACCTTCTCCCTGCCAGTTAGTTGGAGCGCCTCTGACAGGTCCACTTGCAGACCCACGGGTCCTGAAGCAACTCTCTCATACCTGATTGGCCGCTGCGATGGCAGACGTCCTGTTTCACTTGCTGCCGGTTAAAGAGAGCTCCATTAATAAATCACCACCAAGAAAAATAAACAAATGAAAACTGCACTTTTGAAGGCATAAAAATACATATACTATGCTTTAACGATGACTGATGGACTTAGTACTTTAAACCAGTGACTCTCAACCTTTTTTTCAGTGATGTACCCCCTGTGAACATCTTTTTAATTCAAATACCCCCTGATCAAAGCAAAGCATTTTTGGTTGAAAAAAAGAGATAAAGAAAAAAATACAGCACTATGTCATCAGTTTCTGGTTTACTAAATTGTATAACAGTGCAAAATCATTGCTCCTTTATAGTGGTCTTTCTTGAACTATTTGGAAAAAAGATATAAAAATAACTTAAAACTTGTTGAAAAATAAAGAAGTGACTCAAATATAAATGAAGATTTCTGCACATAGAAGTAATCATCAACTTAAAGTGCCCTCTTTGGGGATTGTAATAGAGATCCATTTCTTTTTTACAGTTTATGAACTTACATTCTTATTTTGTTGAAGTATTATTCAATAAATATATTTAAAAAGGATTTTTGAATTGTTGCTATTTTTAGAATATTTAAAAAAAATGTCACGTACCCTTTGAAATGCCTTCAAGTACCCCCAGGGGTACGCGTACCCCCATTTGAGTACCACTGCTTTAAACCATTGTTTTTTAACAATAGGGTTGGGGCCGCCAAAAATATCTATCTCAGCTGTGGTCCGTATGAGCCACAGTGGTACGCCATTGTGATAAACTTTTCCACCACTAGTGGCAGTAATGACATCTAAAAAAAAAAAAAAAAAAAAAAAAGAAGTTTGAAGCTAAAGTCATAGAGAAATTTCTTAAGCACAAATATGATAACTAAACTGGTAAAGCTGTATTTTAATGTGCACTCTAATTTAACAGACAGATTATTTAAAAAAATATACATATATGGATGTATGTATATATGTATGTATTAAATCAAATGAAATCAAACTTTATTTATAAAGTGCTTTTCATACATAAAATGAATGCAACGCAAAATTTTTTACAGATTTCAAATTAATACACCGATGACCCAGATCCCCTATTATTGCACACACAAATTACCAATCACACAATTGTACATATATGAACAAATGTATGCATGACTGAGTACAGAGGAGACATGTGATTAAACACTATCAGTGGAGCCAATTGCACCAGGAGGTCATCAGACCATGGCCACCAGAACGTTGACACAAAGCCCCCCTTCACCATGGCCGATAACCCCTGATGCAGATGGCTTCCTCCGAGGAACGCTGAAAAGTAAAAATAATAAAACCTGTAAAATATTAAGAACCATCATTACAATTGAAGGATAAAATACAAGAAAGACGTATGAATATACAATAAATTACAGTAAATATATCATAAATAAATAGAAATAAATAAAATCTTGCATAACTAATAAGATAAAAAGTGAAGTACGAAGGACTGCAATACATTTTATAAATATTAGGTAAAAGCCGGCGCCTATCTCAGCTACAATCGGGCGGAAGGCGGGGTACACCCTGGACAAGTCGCCACTTCATCGCAGGGCCAACACGGATAGACAGACAACATTCACACTCACATTCACACATTAGGGCCAATTTAGTGTTGCCAATCAACCTATCCCCAGGTGCAGCGCCCCCCGCAACCCCGAAAGGGAATAAGCGGTAGAAAATGGATGGATGGGATAGGTAAAAGCCAAATCAAAAAGCTGCTCTTAAAAACATGAACGTTCTCCTCGGCCCTGAGGTCCTCCGGCAAGCTGTTCTATAGACAGGGGCCATAATAGTTGAAAGATATATACATATATATCTGAAATGAACAAGCGGTAGTAAATGGATGGATGGATGGATGTATATACATTGTCATGATCCGCTGCTTGGATCATGTCATATTCGGGTTTTGGTTCTGTTTTGTGTCTGATCTTGTTAGTATTTGACTTCCTTAGTTCCTGGTGGCACTTCCTGTTTTGTTCTGTTGTCATAGTTACGTATTAGTGTCACCTGCCTCTTGTTTTTTACGCGCACCTGCTTTGTAATTACTCCCCTTATTTAAGTCTGCCTTTTCCATTACTCATCCTTGTATCCTAGTTTCTGTTCTGTGCAACAGGTGATGACGCTGTTTCCCAATTGTGGTAAAAAACTGTTTCTTGTCCTTGCTAGCTTCCGGGCTATGCTTCTTGTGTTTGTTCCCTGGCTCACATGCTAGCGCTTTTAGTTCTTCTAGCTCCCATGCTAGTTCTGTTCGTTTGGCCTTTAGTGCCTTGTGCAAGTGTTTCTTAGTCTGTTTTGTTAGTGTAAATAAATCATCATTTCCTTCCTTCACGCTGTGTCCAAATCCGACTGCATCCCTGAGAGAACGAATATATGTCTGGGAAGGTAAATAAGCTCTCTCTCTCTCTCGCTCTCTCTCTCTCTCTCTCTCTCTCTCTCTCTCTCTCTCTCTCTCTCTCTCTCTCTCTCCCTCTCTTGCTCTCTCCCTCCCTCTCTCTCCCCTTCTCTCTCTCTCTCTCTCTCTCTCTGATTGTCTCTCTCTCTCCCTCTCTTTTAATCAGCATTATGAGTCCCTTACCGTGCTTAGCTTTGACTCTGGATATTTTAATCATCTGAATATATTAAATGCACATACGTTGTTATATTTTCATTGGTAAATTAAATTGTAAATTAAAGTACATTCATTAGTTAAATATTATGATTATGATATGTATTTATGCAATAGATAAAATAGTCACATCCAGTTGTGGTCTGTTAAAATGTGACCGTTTAGCTGCTGTTTGTGTGAATGGTTGACCCTTTCGGCCTTCACACGTTTACAACAACACAGTGGATAACTAACTAGCAGTGAGGACCTAAAAATATGGAATCACCAGACTTGGAGGATGTTCATTCAATTCTATTTAATTTTGCAGAACAAAAGCAGCTAAAGACCGGACACAAAACAATAGTAATTTCAAATGGCAACTTTCAGGCTTCAAGAAACACTACAATACCTAAAAAATATTGTGGTAGTCCGTACTTGTTTAATTTTTGGATCAAACAGTTAAAAATATGGAAACACTTAAATCTGAGGAAAATTTGGAATGTACTGAAAAACAAATGAAGAACAAAAGGGCGTAAACTGTGACCAAACTGCAAGAAAGTGCCTAAAGGAAATGGGATTTAAATACAGAAACGCCAAACTAAAACCTTCATTAACATTTAAACATAAAAAAACAAGGTAACGATAGGCGCAAGGGAAAAAAAGCAATCGCACACTATGGATAACTGAATTAAAGTAATATGAATGACTGATTAATTGTGAATCTTCATTGGGCAAGGTGATGATGCTGGAACTTTTGTTTGGTGCAGTTCCAGTGAGACTTATGAAGACGACTGCCTGAAGAAAACATGAACATTACTACAGTCATCATTGATGACTACCATGAATAGATTTACGTGGACCCCGACCTAAACAAGTTGAAAAACTTATTCGGGTGGTACCATGTAGTGATACCACGACCTACTCAGTGGACTAGTGGTTAGAGTGTCCACCCTGAGATCGGTAGGTCGTGAGTTCAAATCCCGGCCGAGTCATACCAAAGACTATAAAAATGGGACCCATTACCTCCCTGCGTGGCACTTAGCATTAAGGGTTGGAATTGGGGGTTGAATCACCATAAAAAAACTAACAAAAAAAAAACACTTCACCGCCGAGCTATTAATTGCTTGGGGCAATGAACGCAGCTACGAGCATGTGCCCTGCGCCTGAAGATGGGGGTAGGGGACTCATGGACTGGGGAATCGTCCAAAACGACGTGTTATGGACATCACCACAATGGAGATTTCACTCCAAAAGATTGAACTACACACGATGGGAACCGAGGGAGGGGGGAACAATGGGGTGTGAGTGTTGTGTATGTGTGAATCTGAGCATGAATGTGGAGGAAACAGATGTACAATCATATTTCAACTTACTAATTACTAAGGTTTTTTTTTTTCACACTAGTTTCATGGAATGTTAGGGGCTTAGCCAAAAATATTAAAGCAGGGAAGGTTTTTTCACATTTAAATTCATTAAAAGCAGATGTTGTATTCTTACAAGAAACACGTCTCTGTAAAGACAACCAACACAAACTTAAAACAAGCTGGATATCTCAGGTTTATCACGCACCCTTTACTTCACAAGCTAGAGGTGTAGCTATTTTATTTCATAAAAATGTGCCTTTCATACTTACATCAAAAATAATTGACCCTAATGGGAGATTTATTTTATTGAATGGTCATATTACATCCTACCCAGTAACTTTTTTGAATATCTATGGACCAAACACTGATGACTCAAACTTTTATCATCGAGTCTTTGGTCTACTTCCTGATGATAGCTCCTCTCATATCTACATTGGTGGTGTTTTTAACTTCCTTTTGGACCCCACTTTAGATAGATTGTCAACTAAATCTCATGTAAATGCTAACTCAACTAAAACTATTAATAATCTTATGAGATCAAGAAATATCATAGACATATGGAGAGTAAAACACCCTAATAAAAGGGAGTATTCATTTTACTCTGCTGTACAAAATTCATACACGAGAATTGATTACTTTTTAGTGGAAGCCTCTGCCCTCTCCAATGTCAGTAATCCTGAGTACCATAGTAGAATAATCTCAGATTCCAGTCCTGTGAGTTTGCAGATTCAAATTGATCTCCTTAAAATCAAACAAAAATGGAGATTTAATCCACAACTATTATTATATGAAGATTTTAAAGAGTATATAAACAAGATTATCCAAGATTTTATTGAGGTAAATGATAACGGAGAGGTCTCAGACTCCACATTGTGGGAAGCTCTTAAAGCTACTGTGAGAGGATATATCATTTCATTTGAAATCTCAAAACAAAAAGAAACAAGAAAAAGGCAGAGAGAATTAGAAAAAGAAATTAAAGAAATGGAAAAAATTCATATAAATTCTCTTTTGCAGTCTGATTACAATAAGATGCTGAAACTGAAAAATCAATACAACTCTCTTCTTCATGGGGAAGTATCTAAACTCCTGCTTAAAAATAAACAAAAACATTTTGAAATATCAGATAAACCACAAAAACTTCTATCTAAATGATAAATGGGTTGTACTTGTATAGCGCTTTTCTACCTTCAAGGTACTCAAAGCGCTTTAACACTACTTCCACATTTACCCATTCACACACAAACATTCACACACTGATGGAGGGAGCTGCCATGCAAGGCGCCAACCAGCACCCATCAGGAGCAAGGGTGAAGTGTCTTGCTCAGGACACAACGAGGTTGGTACTAGGTGGGATTTGAACCAGTGACCCTTGGGTTGCGCACGGTCACTCTTCCACTGCGCCACGCCGTCTAGACAGCTCAAAGGAGATCAAGCAAAAGCTGCTATTCACAAAATATGCTCAAAAACAGGTGAAACATGTACAGATCTAAAGGATATCAATAATGTCTTCAAAGACTTTTATTCAGAATTATATAAATCTAATTCAGCTATATCGGTTAATGATTTAAATGATTTTTTTACCTCATTAAACTTACCTCAACTGAGTCCAAATCATCAGAATTCTTTAGACAACACTATTTCAACTGAAGAACTGCAAAAAGCACTGAAATCTTTCTCCTTGAATAAAAGCCCTGGTCCAGATGGATTTGGTGCGGAGTTTTATCAAGCTTTCAGTGAAATACTATCCCCTATAATACTTAGACTGTTAAATGATTATTTTGTGAACAACAAACTTCCAAGTTCTTTGTATGAAGCCCAGATATGTATAATACCAAAAAAGGGAAAAAATCCACTTGATCCAGCCAATTATAGACCTATCTCCCTGCTCAATTTAGACCATAAGATTCTAACTAAGGTACTCGCAACAAGGTTAAGCAACCACATAACAGAAATTATTCATCCAGATCAGGTCGGTTTCATCCCGGACAGACCTTCTTTTGGCAATGTACGGAGATTACTGAACGTATTGTACTCAGACTGCACAGGAAACAAAAAGGCTGCCGTCCTGACTCTGGATGCTCATAAAGCTTTTGATTCAATTGAGTGGGCTTATCTTTTTCATGTTCTCAAATTATTTGGATTGGGAGAAAATTTTATAAAATGGGTTAAAATAATTTATTCTGCACCAAAATCATATGTCATAACTAATAATGTAATATCGGATAGTTTTGAATTACATCGCGGTGTGAGACAGGGTGACTGCCTTTCGCCCTAACTCTTCAATTTGGCCCTCGAACCACTGGCTATTGGTTTAAGAATGAACTCTAATATTAAAGGATTTTCAGTGGGCTCATCAGAGAGTCTCATCTCACTTTATGCAGATGATGTACTTGTTACACTCACTGAGCCAGAAGTTGCACTACCACTTCTTTTAGAATATGTAGACTCTTTTGGTAGAATATCTGGTTATAAAATAAACTGGTCCAAAAGTGAGCTTATGTTCCTGGGAGATAACATTGAGATCAGTCAAAATCCAGTTAAAGTCGCAGAAAATTACATATACTATCTTGGCTTAAAAATATCTAAAAAATTATGAATCATTACTAAAGTTGAACTTTATTGAAGCCTTTGAGAAACTGAAAGTGTGTATTGAGTATTGGAAGACCCTACCTCTCTCTATGTTAGGCAAGGTGAATGCTATTAAAATGATCACTCTGCCAAAATGTATTTATCTTTTTCAAAATTTACCAATTGTAATTCCTGTAGATTTTTTCCAAAAACTTGAATCTCTAGTTCTAGATTTTGTGTGGGGATGTAAAAAACGCAGAATATCCAAAAAGCACTTATTTAGATCTACAGAGGAAGGGGGACTGGGTCTTCCAATGTTCAAAAATTATTATTGGGCATCAAATCTGAACGCATTGACCTATTGGAAGATGGGGTACCCAAACAATGAATCTCTTAATTCTGCTCCCTTATGGCTGAAATTGGAACTGCAGTCATTAGTGAAACCTTATACATCATTGCTATCGTTACTTTTTACTAAACCAGTCTCTTCAATTAAATCAATAAGTCATAGTGTTGTAGTACGAAATTCTATCAAAATTCTTTCTCAAATTAAAAAACAATTGAATATTTCCAATGTAACTATGTATTCACCAATATATCACAATCATGCATTTATTCCATCGATAACAGATAAAAAAAATTTTGACTGGTACTCAAATGGAATTAAATGCATAAAAGACATTTATGTCGAGGACAGTCTTGTGTCATTTGAGCAATTGCGAATCAAATTTATATTGTCCCAATTCAGTTGGTTTTGCTATTTGCAGGTAAAAACATTTATTAAAGAAAACATTTCAAAGTCTCAGCTGGTAAATGAAAAACATCCTCTTTTAGAACTATTAAATTTACCACCTACAAGTAAAAAGTTTATCGCTAAATTTGTCAGCTGCTTCATTATGCCCATGACATCAGCAGACAGTGTTAAAAGAGCATGGGAACAGGAACTAAGAACAACAATACCCAATCAGCAATGGGAACAGACACTTTCTCAAATTCACAAGTGCTTAATTAACAGCAGACATAGACTCATACAGTTTAAAGTGATTCATCGTTTTTACTATTCTAAAGTTTTATTACACAAATTTTATCCTGATACATCTGCACTTTGTGATAAATGTGAATCTGCTGAAGGATCATTGTCTCACTCGTTTTGGGGATGTCCAATTATTCAATCATTTTGGTCCAGAATTTTCTTTTTTTACTCGGGGGTATATCAGAGAAAAATTGTCCCTGATAGGGATATGATCTTATTTGGGTGGTCTTCAGAAACACAAAAGCTTCCAAAACATATTAGAACTGTGTTGCTGCTTGGGACGGTCTTGGCCAAAAGACTCATTCTCAGAGACTGGAATACTCTATCTGCACCCAACTTCAGGAACTGGTTAAATGAACTTGTGAATGTAATGACGCTTGAAAAAATAAGATTTCTAAACTCTACAAATATGAATAAATGGGAATTAACCTGGAAACCTTTACTGACATATATTGAAGCATAACTTATAGACATTTAAAGGAAAACTAAACTGCCATTTTTTTGTAGTTGTATTCCTTTTTTATTTTTTATTTTTATTGTTATTATCTTTTGTACTGATTCAACACTACATTTGTTTTTCTTGTGTCACTTCTGATATGGTTTTGTCATGGTTGACTTGCTTTTTTGTTCTGTTTTTTTTTGTGATTATTGTTTTGTATTGATCAAGTCCTGTAACTTTTCCTTTTTTTTCCCTCTAAGTGTGTACGGTGGACAGGCCCTCGGGAGGTGATCTTGTGAACACTTCCTGAGGATCCTTGATGCCGAGGTATGTTCATCCATTTTGCTGTGATCTCGATAGCCTGCTGATCGTGAGCCGCAGCGGGATGGATGGATATATGCATATATATATATGTATGGATATATATATGTGTGTGTGTGTGTGTATATATATATATACAATATTTGGGTATATTTTCTAATAATGTCTGTACTGTAAACCTTGAGTTGTTAAAGTTCATGTACACCGCTCTCCTCAAGTGTGTATGTGTGTGTGTATGAGTGGATGTGACTGTTTGTCATTTTAACTGTAAAATCTAATAAAATATATTTGCACAAAAAAAAATCACCATAAATGATCCCCAGGTGCGGCACCGCTGCTGCCCACTGCTCCCCTCACTTCCCAGGGGGTGATCAAGGGTCATGGGTCAAATGCAGAGAATAATTTCGCCACATCTAGTATGTGTGTGACAATCATTGGTATTTTAACTTTAACTTTAACTTATTGGTCAATTATACGGAATATGTACTGTACTGTGCAATCTACTAATAAAAGTTTCAATCAATCAATCAATGATATGGGGCTGCATGTCAGGTAATGGTACTGTCATTACATCTTCAATGAATGCACAAGTTTACATCGACATTTTGGGCACATTTCCTATTCCATCAATGGAAAATATGTTTGGGGGTGATAACATCATTTTTCAAGATAATAATGCATCTTGCCATATAGAGCAAAAACTCTAAAAACAATGTTCCCTGAAGAAAGATACATGAGGTCAATATCACGACCTGCAAACAGGGCCTTAACCGGGATTTGACAAATACAGAGGTCAACATTTTGCCTTCACCCTGTTCTCTTTCCATTTCTCCATCCACTGTCCTGTCTCTCCACATTCTATCACTCTCTCTCCTCCTGCCACTTGTATTACAAGAGGAGTAGGTAAAAGGAAATCCAACTCCTTCGAATCAACAGAGACACATTTAAAAAAGAATGACAGAGTGTCCATACATCCATCCATCTTCTTCTGCTTGTCCGAGGTCGGGTCGCGGGGGCAGCAGCCTAAGCAGGGAAGCCCAGACTTTCCTCTCCCCAGCCACTTTGTCCAGCTCTTCTCTGGGGATCCCAAGGCGTTCCTTGTCCTGGGTCTTCCCCGTGGCCTCCTACCGGTTGGACGTGCCCTAAACACCTCCCTAGGGAGGAGTTCGGGTGGCATCCTGACCAGATGCCCGAACCACCTCATCAGGCTTCTCGCGATGTGGAGGAACAGCGGCTTTACTTTGAGCTCCTCCCGGATGTCAGAGCTTCTCAACCTATCTCTAAGGGGGAGCCCCGCCACCCAGCGGAGGAAATTCATTTCGGCCGCTTGTACCCGTGATCTTGTCCTTTTGGTCATTAACCAAAGCTTATGACCATAGGTGAAGATGGGAACGTAGATCAGCCGGTAAATTAGAAGACACCGCACCGATCCGCCTGGCGATCTCACGATCCACTCTTCCCTCACTCGTGAACAAGACTCCTAGGTACTTGAACTCATCCACTTGGGGCAGGGTCTCCTCCTCAACCCGGAGATGGCATTCCAACCTTTTCCGGGCGAGAACCATGCACTAGGACTTGGAGGTGCTGATTCTCATTCCGGTCGCTTCACACTCGGCTGCGAACCGATTCAGTGAGAACTGAAGATCCCGGCCAGATGAAGCCATCAGGACCACATCATCTGCAAAAAGCAAAGACCTAATCCCGCGGCCACCAAACCGGAACCCCTCAATGCCTTGACCGCGCCTAGGAATTCTGTCCATAAAAGTTATGAACAGAATCGGTGACAAAGGACAGCCTTGGCGGAGTCCAACCCTCAATGGAGATGTGTCCGACTTACTGCGCAATGCGGACCAAGCTCTGACACTGATCGTACAGGGAGCGGACCGCCACAATCAGACAGTCCGGTACCCAATACTCTCTGAGCACTCCCCACAGGACTTCCCGAGGCACACGGTCGAATGCCTTCTCCAAGTCCACAAAGCACAAGTAGACTGGTTGGGCAAACTCCCATGCACCCTCAAGAACTCTGCCGAGAGAATAGAGCTGGTCCACAGTTCCACGACCAGGACGAAAACCCCGCTGTTCCTCCTGAATCCGAGGTTCGACTATCCGGCGTAGCCTCCTCTCCAGTACACCTGAATAAACCTTACTAGGAAGGCTGAGAAGTGTGATCCCATGATAGTTGGAACACACCCTCTGGTCCCCCTTCTTAAAGAGAGGGACCACCACCCCGGTCTGCCAATCCAGAGGTACCGCCCCTGATGTCCATGTGATGCTGCAGAGTCTTGTCAACCAAGACAGCCCCACAACATCCAGAGCCTTAAGGAACGCCGGGCGGATCTCATCCACCCCTGGGGCCTTGCCACCGAGGAGCTTTTTAACTACCTCAGCAACCTCAGCCCCAGAAATAAAAGAGCCCACCACAGATTCCCCAGGCACTGCTTCCGCAAAGGAAGAAGTGTTGGTGGGATTGAGGAGGTCTTCAAAGTATTCCTTCCGCCGATACACAACATCCGCAGTCGAGGTCAGCAGAACACCATTCGCACCATACACGGTGTTGACAGTGCACTGCTTCCCCTTCCTGGGTCGGCTGGTGGTATTCCAGAATCGCTTCGAAGCCGTCCGGAAGTCGTTTTCCATGGCTTCCCCGAACTCCTCCCATGTCCGAGTTTTTGCCTCCCCGACTGCTGAAGCTGCACACCACTTGGCCTGTCAGTACCTGTCCACTGCCTCCGGAGTCCTGTAAGCCAAAATAACCCAATAGGACTCCTTTTTCAGCTTGACGGCATCCCTCACCGCTGGTGTCCACCAACAAGTTCTAGGATTACCGCCACAACAGGCACCAACTACCTTGCGGCCACAGCTCCAATCAGCCGCCTCGACAATAGAGGTGCGGAACATGGTCCATTCGGACTCAATGTCCAGCACCTACCCCGTGACATGACATGTTCAAAGTTCTTCCGGAGGTGGGAATTGAAACTTTGTCTGACAGGAGACTCTGCCAGACGTTCCCAGCAGACCCTCACAATGCGTTTGGGCCTGCCAGGTCTGTCCGGCATCCTCCCCCACAGCCGCAGTCAACTCATCACCAGGTGGTGAACAGTAGAAAGCTACACCCCTCTCTTCACCCGAGTGTCCAAAACATGAGGCCGCAAATCCGATGATACAACTACAAAGTCGATCATGGAATTGCGGCCTAGGGTGTCCTGGTGCCAAGTGCACATATGGACACCCTTATGTTTGAACATGGTGTTTGTTATGGACAATCTGTGATGCGCACAAAAGTCCAATAAACAAACACAACTCGGGTTTAGTTCCGGGCGGCCATTGTTCCCAATCACGCCTCTCCAGGTTTCACTGTCGTAGCCAACATGAGCGTTGAAGTCCTCCAGTAGGACAAGGGAATCACCCGAGGGAGCACTTTCCAGTACTCCCTCGAGTGTATCCAAAAAGGGTGGGTACTCTAAACTGCTGTTTGGTGCGTAAACACAAAAAACAGTCAGGACCCGTCCCCCTACCCGAAGGCGGAGGGAGGCTACCCTCTCGTCCAATGGGTTGAACTCCAGCGTACAGGCTTTGAACCAGGGGAAACAAGAATTGCTACCCCAGCTCGTTGCCTCTCACTGCGTGCAACGCCAGAGTGAAAGAGAGTCCAGTCCTTCTCGAGAGAACTGGTTCCAGAGCCCTTGCTGTGCGTCGTGGTGAGTCCGACTGTATCCAGTTGGAACTTCTCTACCTCGCTTGCTCCTTCCCCCCGAGTTAGGTGACGTTCCACGTCCCAAGAGCTAGCTTCTGTAGCCGAGGATTGGACCGCCAAGTGTCCTGCCTTCGGCTCCGCCCAGTTCACAACGCACCCGACCTCTATGGCCCCTGCTACGGATGGTGAGCCCATTGGAGGTGTGACCCACGCTGCCTCTTCGGGCTGTGCCTGGCCGGGCCCCATGGGAACAGGCCCGGCCACCAGGCGCTCGCCATCGTGCCCCAACTACGGGCCTGGCTCCAGAGGGGGGCCCCAGTGATCCGCGTCCGGGCGAGGGAAAACTGAGTCTCTGTTGTTGTATATCCATAGAAGTCTTTGAGCTGCTCTTTGTCTGATCCCTCACCTAGGACATGTTTGTCTTGGGAGACCCTACAGGGGCATAGAAGTCCCCGGACAACATAGCTCCTAGGATCATTGGGACACGCAAACTCCTCTACCACGGTAAGGTGGCAGCTCAGAGAGGAGATGACAGAGTGTAATCAACAAAATACAAGCAAAACAAGAGTAAAAGTAAAATTAGGTTGTATAATGTTGTTACTCTTGTATGTTGGTATGCTGTTAAATTTAGGCTACATAAGTTCTGCTATGATTGCCAAAGAAAACTTCTGTGGTCATTCTTCTAAGCAAATCATCTGAGCAAAGGAAAGTTTAGTTTCTTGTACGTAATCATTATGTGTACAGTCATGGTCAAAAGTTTACATAAACTTGTGAAGGACATAATGTCATGGCTGTCTTGAGTTTCCAATACTTTCTACAACTGTCATTTTTTTTGTGATAGAGTGATTGGGGCACATACTTGTTTGTCACAAAAAACATTCATGAAGTCTGGTTCTTTTATGGTCTACTGAAAATGTGACCAAATCTGCTGGGTCAATAGTATCCATACAGCAATGTTAATATTTGGTTACATGGCGCTTTTGGTAGCCATCCACAAGCTTCTGGCAAGCTTCTGGTTGATAGTAGTATTAGTGCTGGGGAAGCCATGAATTTCCATGAATTGATTAACAAGTAAAAAAAAACTCATTCGAGTGTTACCATTTAGTGGTCAATTGTACGGAATATGTACTCAACTGTGCAATCTACTAATAAAAGTTTCAATCCATCAATCAATCAATCAATCAAAAAAGCACTCAACAACCATTTTTTTTTACCATTAATAAAGCTGAATATTGTGTTTTTGACCAAATAGCTCTTCATATTTTCTTGGGCTTGCTTGTGTTACCATGTCTGAGTTATTATGTAGAAATATGGGGAAATAATTACAAAAGTACACTTCATTATCTAACCGAGGTCAGTTATAACAATACATAATGTTGGATATAGACAACATACAAAACCCTTCATTTGGTGATTAACAAAAACATTTGAATTCAATGATTTGGTGCATTTGCAAACATCCATCCATCCATCCATTTTCTACCGCTTGTCCTTTCCAGGGTCGCAGTGGGTGCTGGAACCTATCTCAGCAGCATTCAGGCGTAAGGTGGTGTACACCCTGGACAAGTCGCCCCCTTATCATAGGGCCGCGTTTGCAAACAAATAATCTCTCTCTTTTTGAAGGAACAGCATTAGAGGAACTCCTGCGACTTGTAAATGGTACAAATCAAACAAAGTTTAATTACTGGGAAACTTATCAAAGAGCTATTAGGACCCATCAGTGCTAAATATGATTAACTTATCATTTTCCTGTGGTACTGTTCCACTACCATTCAAAAATGTGGTTATTCATCCTCTGCTTAAATGACCTAACCTCAATCCTGACCTCATGTTAAACTACCGGCCGGTGTTCCACCTTCCTTCTACCTCGAAAATCCTCGATAAAACTGCTGCACAGTGGCTAAATGAACACACCAATCTCTCTGAACCCTTTCATTCCGGTTTCTGTTACGTCTGCGAGGGCGCATGGGTGTGAATGTCGTGTTCCTCAGTAACGCAGGCAGCAAGCAGGAGTAGCGTGGAGGTAAGATGAAGTTTCTTTAATATATTTAAAGCAGAATCAAAAATATCAACTGAGGACGCTAACAAGCGTGGAGCTAAACAAAAATCAAAATGTCACCAAGGGTGAAAAAACAAGGAATGCTAGTGTGTACAGACTTATACAGCAAGGACAATGAACAGGAGAACGAAAATGTTGCTGTGAACGACATTCCATGTCGCCGCTCGGGTTCCACTGACCACCCCGTAAGGACATCGCTTTATCAATCAATCAATCAATCAATGTTTACTTATATAGCCCTAAATCACTAGTGTCTCAAAGGGCTGCACAAACCACCACGACATCCTCGGTAGGCCCACATAAGGGCAAGGAAAACTCACACCCAGTGGGACATTGGTGACAATAATGACCCAGTGGGACGTCGGTGACAATGATGACTATGAGAACCTTAGAGAGGAGGAAAGCAATGGATGTCGAGCAGGTCTAACATGATACTGTGAAAGTTCAATCCACAATGGATACATCACAGTCGCGAGAGTCCAGTCCAAACACAGCAGCGAGAGTCCCGTTCACAGCGGAGCCAGCAGGAAACCATCCCAAGGGTAGCGGACCAGCAGCGCAGAGATGTCCCCAGCCGATACACAGAGGGACATAGAAGAAAAAGAAAAGAAACGGCAGATCAACTGGTCTAAAAAGGGAGTCTATTTAAAGGCTAGAGTATACAAATGAGTTTTAAGGTGAGACTTAAATGCTTCTACTGAGGTGGCATCGCGAACTGTTACCGGGAGGGCATTCCAGAGTACTGGAGCCCGAACGGAAAATGCTCTATAGCCCGCAGACTTTTTTTGGGCTTTGGGAATCACTAATAAGCCGGAGTCCTTTGAACGCAGATTTCTTGCCGGGACATATGGTACAATACAATCGGCAAGATAAGATGGAGCTAGACCTTGTAGTATTTTATACGTAAGTAGTAAAACCTTAAAGTCACATCTTAAGTGCACAGGAAGCCAGTGCAGGTGAGCCAGTACAGGCGGAATGTGATCAAACTTTCTTGTTCTTGTCAAAAGTCTAGCAGCCGCATTTTGTACCAACTGTAATCTTTTAATGCTAGACATGGGGAGACCCGAAAATAATACGTTACAGTAGTCGAGGCGAGACGTAACAAACGCATGGATAATGATCTCAGCGTCTTTAGTGGACAGAATGGAGCGAATTTTAGCGATGTTACGGAGATGAAAGAAGGCCGTTTTAGTAACGCTTTTAATGTGTGCCTCAAAGGAGAGAGTTGGGTTGAAGATAATACCCAGATTCTTTACCGTGTCGCCTTGTTTAATTGTTTGGTTGTCAAATGTTAGAGTTGTATTATTAAATAGAGTTCGGTGTCTAGCAGGACCGATAATCAGCATTTCCGTTTTTTTGGCGTTGAGTTGCAAAAAGTTAGCGGACATCCATTGTTTAATTTCATTAAGACACGCCTCCAGCTGACTACAATCCGGCGTGTTGGTCAGCTTTAGGGGCATGTAGAGTTGGGTGTCATCAGCATAACAGTGAAAGCTAATACCGTATTTGCGTATGATGTCACCTAGCGGCAGCATGTAGATGCTGAAGAGTGCAGGGCCAAGGACCGAACCCTGGGGAACTCCACACGTTACCTTAACGTAGTCCGAGGTCACATTGTTATGGGAGACACACTGCATCCTATCAGTAAGATAAGAGTTAAACCAAGACAGGGCTAAGTCTGACATACCAATTCGTGTTTTGATACGTTCTAATAAAATATTATGATCGACGGTATCGAAAGCAGCGCTAAGATCGAGGCGCAGCAACATAGATGACGCATTAGAATCCATCGTTAGCAATAGATCATTAGTCATTTTTGCGAGGGCTGTCTCCGTGGAGTGATTTGCCCTGAAACCGGATTGAAAGGTTTCACATAGATTGTTAGACGCTAAGTGTTCATTTAACTGCTCCGCAACAATTTTTTCAAGGATTTTTGAAATAAAGGGAAGGTGAGACACCGGTCGGTAATTTACCATGAGGTCAGGATCGAGGTTAGGTCTTTTAAGAAGAGGATGAATAACCGCTTTTTTGAATGCTAGGGGAACAGTGCCCGAGGAGAGTGATAAGTTTATAATATTTAGCACTGATGGACCTAATAATACAAAAAGCTCCTTGATCAGTTTCTCAGGAAGAGGGTCAAGTAAACATGTTGTCTGTTTTATTCCATTTACACGTTGTAACAATTCCTCTAATGTTATTTCCTCAAAACGAGAGAAACTATTTTGGAGGGCAGTATCCGCCGTATATACAATCGTGTCAGTGTTAATAGAACCCCGTTGTAGCTGGGACGCATTGTCTTTAATCTCCTTTCTAATGACTTCAATTTTCTTACTAAAGAATTGCATAAAGTAATCAGCTGAGTGGGTTGAGCTACTGGAAGGAATCCCTTGTTGGGTTAGCGATGCTACCGTACTAAACAAAAATTTAGGATCGTTTTTATTACGGTGGATGAGATTTGAGTAATATTTAGCTTTAGCTAAGGTAAGCATGCGTTTATAAGTTATTAAACCATCACTCCATGCTTGATGGTGCACCTCAAGTTTAGTCGTGCGCCATTTGCGTTCCAGCTTTCTACATAATAATTTCTGAGCTCTAGTTTCTTCTGTAAACCACGGGGTGCGCTTTTTTGGAGCCTTTTTTAACTTTAGCGGTGCTATGTTATCAATGGTTTCGCGCAGGGCGTCGTTAAAGTTGTTAGTGAGGTTATCAATAGAGCCCACATACTTTGGGAATGGTGCCATTACCGAGGGCAGTAGGTCAGCAAGAGTTGTCGTTGTGGCTGTATTAATGTTGCGGCTGCTATAGCAGGTATTATTATTATTAGTTTGACGAACATGCGTCTGAACCTCGAATTTTATAAGGTAATGATCGGACAATACTTTAGTATACGGGAGTATCGTAACTTTGGAAACGGTGATGCCCCTGACAAGCACTAGGTCTATCGTATTACCGTTGCGATGCGTGGGTTCATTTATTATTTGTGTGAGACCACAGCTATCAATTACAGTCTGGAGCGCTACGCACGGTGGGTCCGATGGGGTATTCATATGGATATTAAAGTCCCCCATTATGATTATATTATCGGCGTGTGTCACGAGATCAGCAACGAACTCTGAGAATTCATTAATAAAGTCCGAATAGGGCCCTGGGGGGCGGTAGATAACAGCCAGGTGTATAGGCAGCGGTGTGACAGACCTCATAGTAAGCACCTCAAACGATTTATATTTATTATTTATGTTAGGACTAAGGTTAAAGTTTTCGTTGTATATTAGTGCGACCCCCCCACCCCTTTTGAGCGGACGGGCAATATGCGCATGTGTAAAGTTAGGAGGACATGCCTCATTTAGCGCAAAAAAGTCGTTTGGTTTAAGCCAGGTTTCGCTGAGACCGATGACGTTAAGATTGTTGTCTCTGATAATATCATTAACTAACAACGTTTTAGGAGACAATGATCTTATGTTTAAAAAACCTATATTATAGGTAGTGGGCTGTTTTAGGGAGTTTTTGATCAAATTATCCGTAGTAGCAATATTAATAATGTTGTGTTTATTATGCTTTAGCTGGTTTGACTCTTTTATTTTTCAATAATAGATGTCTTTTTCGCCGTCGTCGCTCCCACTGCTCGCGCTCCGTGTCTCGCTCCTCGTCGCTCGCGTCTTGCTGTCTGCTCCTCTCCAGCCACTGCTTTCCCCACTCCACCTCCTTCTCACCTTTTATATAGCCGGAGGGGATTAATTAATTGTGTGCCGGTGTGTGTGTCACGCACCTGACTTAGATTGCGCGGTGGTCTCCCCCCTGCCACATCCTCCGCCTCATTGCTGCCATCTTGGGCAGGGCTGCAGCATCGGCCCGTTGGCTCCGCCTCTCCACAGTTGCCCACAGCAAACATAAACCAGCAACTACTGGGTGACAGGACAATATAAAAGGGAGTGAGTAACCTAAACACCTGGTGGGAACACTAATTGCTAAACTAAGACAGGTGAGGAGAATCAGTGCCCATGGAAACCAACAGAAAACAAGGAAGGAGCATGCATCCAGGAAACGGACTAAAACAGAAACATTACCAAACATAAATCATGCCATGACCCGGGTAACGGATCATGACATAACCCCCCCTTAAGAGACGGATACCAGACGTGCCAAACTGGAAATCCCTCCCCTACAAAACAAAATCAGAATAAGTTCAAAGTCATGGGAGGGTGGAGAGAGGACTTGGCGGTTGCCCGCCAGGCCATGTGCCCCCGAAGACACCGTGGCGTCGGCGGGTAGATGGTCGCCACAATCGTCGAAGCGGGCGACCTCGGAACGGCCATGTCTGTTGCCGTTGAGGAGGCGGACGAAACTGGTGCCAGGACCTCAGCCATCTTTGAATCCTGCACTCAAGTCCGGGGCGTCGCTGCTGTTGGGGCCAAAGGCGTCCATGAACAGTCCAGAGACGAGGTGGTGGGCGGCGCCGTGGTGCGGCCCGCCGGACACGTGGAGGTGGGCACGTCGTAGGCGAGGCAGACATGGAAGCCGCGGGAGGCGTCGCCGTCATGGAAGCGGCAGGCGCCGGCGCCGTCGCCGTGGAAGCAGGTGCTGGTGAGGGAACCAACCTTTGAGCAGGTGCTGGTGTGGCAACCAGCCTTTGAGCAAGTGCTGGTGTGGTAACCAGCCTTAGAGCAGGTGCTGGTTTGGAAACCAGACTTTGAGCAGGTGCTGGTGTGGAAACGAGACTTGGAGCAGGTGCTGGTGTGGAAACCAGACTTGGAACAGGTGCTGGTGTGGAAACCAGACTTGGAACAGGTGCTGGTGTGGAAACCAGACTTGGAGCAGGTACTGGTGTGGAAACCAGAATTGGGGCAGGTGCTGGTGTGGAAGCAGGAGGCGTCGTCGCCGTGGATGCAGGAGGCATTATCTCGTGGAAGCAGGAGGCGTCAGCGTGGGCGTAGCAGGCGGCTCGTCTGTCGGCATGGGCTGAGCCAAAAGCGGAGCATGCGGCTCGTCTGTCTGCATAGGCGGAGCCAGAGGCGGAACAGGCAGCTCGTCTGTCAGCATGGGCGGAGCCAGAGGCGCAGCAGGCGGCTCGTCTGTCGGCATAGGTGCAGCCAGATGCGGAGCAGGCGGCTCGTCTGCCGGCATGGGCGGAGCCAGAGGCAAAGCAGGCGGCTCATCTGCCATCGTGGGCGGAGTCAGAGGCAAGGCAGGCGGCTCTTCTGCCAGCGTTGGCGGAGTCAGAGGCAAGACAGGTGTCTGCGGACTTACTACCTAGCCAGACTGTTCCTCTCTCTCCAGCTCCTTCAGCACCCCTTGGTATGATTGGTCCATCCACTCTGCGCTGTACTTCTCTGGCAGATCCAACTTTGCCTTGCTGCACTGGAGCAGGAATTGGGGCCGAAGCCTACAGCGCCCCCACTGGAGGAAAGGCAGGCAGCAACTTCAGAGGAAGGAGGTCTGCTTGCCCCGCTGACACGCTATCAGCACTGCCCCCCCCCCCCCCCCCCCCTCCGCAGGAAGCAGATTCCAGATGCTAAATGGAGCTGGTGGGGGGAGCACTTGTGCGAGTTCGGCGGGAGCAGAGGGCAAGGGCAGGTGGGCTCTCGGAAGCCTGAGAGCTGGCCTTGTACGTGTGCACCACTCGCACCCTTCTGGACAATTGCCTGCAGGTGATGGGGAGGAGAAGCCACACGGGAAGAGCCTGTTAGTCAACGTTGAGGGGAAAGTCTTGTAGTACTTCTGCGCATCCCCAGGCGCTGCACTGGGCCGCTGCCGGAGCCTGGGCTTCCCAGGTGGTGTGACGTCACCGTGCGACGGGCACAAGTCTTGGCGGCACTGGACGAGATCCCAAGCATTGTATACCGTGGAAAGGTGAGAGTTGATGAAACCAGGATTACGCTGACAGGTTGATGGAGATGTAGTGGATCCTGACTGTGTCGGGTGAAGGGAAGATGCATGTGGGTTAAGTGCTGAGGAGAACGTCCGGGTGGTTTGCGAGTGGGGAAGGAAGCGGCTTTCTGCGTCCATCAACTTCGAAAGAAGTTGCCCCCATGCCACCATAATGTTGGGAGGGAGATTTTCTTCTGACAGCTCTGCTTCGTCCTCGCACTCTCATGGCTGTGCGTCCGCTCTCAGCTCCAGGAGGATATCTTGCTTGTCCTTGTCGGATAGAAACACTTCGTCTGATTGGTTCAATCTGTTACGTCTGCGAGGGCGCATGGCTGCAATTGTCGTATTCCTCAGCAACGCAGGAAGAAAGCAGGAGTAGCGTGGAGGTAAGATTAAGTTTCTTTTAATATACAGTATTTAAAGCAGAATCAAAAATACCAACTGAGGACGCTAACAAGCGTGGAGCTAAACAAAAACCAAAATATCACCAAGGGTGAAAAAACGAGGAATGCTAGTGTGTACAGACTTACTATAGCAAGGAGAAAAAACAGGAGAACGTAAATGTTGCCTACAGTAAACATTGAACCAGCAACTACTGCTGGGTGACAGGACAATATAAAGGGGAGTGAGTAACCTAAGCACCTGGGGGAAACACTAATTGCTAAACTAAGACAGGGGAGGAGAATCAGTGCCCATGGAAACCAACAGAAAACAGGGAAAGAGGGTGCACCCAGGAAACAGACTAAAACATAAACATTACCAAACATAAATCATGCCATGACCCGGGTAACGGATCATGACATTTTCATGGCAAATCACTCTACTGAAACAGCCCTCACAATAGTGACTATTGATCTATAGCTACTATAAATGTTGATGCATCATCCATTTTGCTGCTACTTGAGCTTAGCGCTGCTCTCGATCCCGTCGATCATAACATTTTATTAGAACGTATCATAACACGTATTGGTAGGTCAGACTTAGCCTTTTCTTGGCTTAACTCTTATCTTACTGACAGGATGCAGTGCATCGACCATAACAATGTGACCTTGGAGTATGTTAAGGTAACATGCAGAGTTCCACAGGGTTCAGAGCTTGGCCCAGCACCTTTCAGCATGTACATGCTGCCGCTAGTTGTCATAATAGGCAAATATGGTATTAGTTTTCACTGTTATGCTAATGACACTCAACTCTACATGCCCCTAAAGCTGATCAACACGCCAGATTGTAGTCAGCTGGAGGCGTGTCTTAATGAAATTAAACATTGGATGTCCAGCCACTTTTTGCAACTTAATGCTAAGAAAACGAAAATGTTGATTGTCGGTCCTGCTAGACACCGGCATCTATTGAATAATGCCATCTTAACATTTGACAACCAAACAATTACATAAAGCGACTCAGTAAAGAATCTGAATATTATCTTCGACCCAACTATCTCTTTTGAGTCACACATTAAGAGTGTTAAAAAACGGCCTCCTTTTATCTCTGCAATATTTCTAAAATTCCATTTTGTCCACCATAGATACTGAGAATAATATTCATGCATTCGTTACGTCTCGTCTCGTTTACTATAACGCATTAGTTTCCAGTCTCCCTATGTCTAACATTCAAAGATTACAGTTGGTACAAAATGCGGCTGCTAGACTTTTGACAAGAACAAGAAAGTTTGATCATATTACGCCTATACTGGCTCACCTGCACTGGCTGCCTGTCCACTTAAGATGCGACTTTAAGGTTTTACTACTTACGTATAAAATACTAAATGGTCCAGCTCCGTCCTATCTTGCTGATTGTATTGTAACATATGTCCCGGCAAGAAATCTGTGTTCAAAGAACTCTGGCTTATCAATGTTTCCCAGAGTCCATAAAAAGTCTGTGGGCTGAAGAGTGTTTTCTATTCAGGCTCCAGTACTCTGGAATGCCCGACCAGTAACAGTTCAAGATGCTACCTTAAGTAGAAGCATTTTAGTTCCAATTTAAAACTCTTTTGTATACTGTAGCCTTTAAATAAATCCCCCTTTTAGACCAGTGGATCTGCTGTCTCTTTTCTGCTCTGCCCCCCTCTCCTTCGGGAAGACGTTAACAGGTAGCCACAGATCAGTGCATCAGTTGGTGACGTCTCTGTGCTTCTGACTTGTCTACATGCAAGAGGATCCCCTGCTGGCCTCACTATGGACTGGATTGTCACATTATTAACTGTATCCAATCAGCATCCATTGTACCTGTCACCCGAGGGGGGTGATCCCCACATCTGTGGTCCTTTCCAGGGTTCATCATTGTTCCCATTGGGTTGAGTTTTATCTTTCCCCAATGTGGGATCTGAGCTGAGTATGTCTTTGAGGCTTGTGCAGCCCTTTGAAACATTTTTGAATAACGGCTATATAAATAAACTTTGACTGATTGATCGATTGATGACTCCTGGTTAGTTGGTACAGTAAAACACAACTTGGAAAAACATTAGTATGTGCAGTGTGTAGGCAGTGCTGTTAAGTTTCTCTGTGTAAACAAATGGAAAATGCAGAAACTCTGAGGCATGATGCAGCTGACTTGATGGTAAACTAGATTGAGAAGAATGTTTTTTTTGTTATCCATAAGACTACTCTACTGTTTAGTTTTGTAAATATTGACAAGTCCTACCTAAGGTTCAATTCGGCTTAAGAATTTGGCCATCATGTCAAAATACATGTTGTGATAGTGGATAAAATGTGGATAAGGGATATTTTATTTTATTTATTTTACTTGTAGTTTTTTTTAGTTTTCTTTTAGAGGTTACCACCTTATTGTGGTTAAGAGGTACCAGCAGGAGCTTAGTCTTCAGATGGGACACCCAAGTTGAACAGATGTGAAGGTAGAAGCCTGACAAAGTTCCATCTTCTTCTCCAGGTTGGAGTTGAACACGTAGGTCCTGATTTACTAAAGGTCTGTGTGGGATGGTGTGGCTCTAGTGGAGCAGAGGCCGTGCCAGCAACTTGACGGTTCCAGGTTTGATCCTGGTTCTGCCATCACGTCTGTTGTGTCCTCAGGCAAGGCACTTCACCCTTGCTCCTGTGGGGTCGTGGTTAGTCTTGCATGGCAGCTCTCGCCTTGAGTGTGTGAACGTGTGTATGAATGGGTGAATGTGAAAAGAGTGTGAAAGCGCTTCGAATACCTTGAAGGTACGAATTCCGTTTCCATACGAGTTGGAAAATTGTGTTAGATGTGAATATGAACAGAATACAAAGATTTGCAAATCATTTTCAACCCATATGCTACAAAGACAACATTTTTGATGTTCAAACTGATAAATATTTTTTTTTTGCAAATGATTATTAACTTTAGAATTTGAAGCCAGTAACAAGTGACGAGGAAGTTGGGAAAGGTGGCAATAAATATTGATAAAGTTGAGAAATTCTCATCAAACACTTATTTAGAACATTCCACAGGTGTTCAGGCTAATTGGGAACAGGTGGGTGCCATGATTGGGTATGAAAGCAGCTTCCATGAAATGCTAAGTAATTCACAAACAAAGATGGGGCGAGAGTCACCAATTTGTAAGCAAATTGTCGAACAGTTTTAGAACAACATTTCTCAACGAGCTATTGCAAGGAATTTAGGGATTTTACCATCTACGGTCCGTAAAATCATCAAAAGGTTCAGAGAATCTGGAGTAATATCTGCACGTAAGCGATGATATTACTGACCGTTGATCCCTCAAGCGGTACTGCATCAAAAACAGACATCAGTGTGTAAAGGATATCACCACATGGGCTCAGGAACTCCTCTCTGAGCTGCAACCTTATCGTAGTAGAGGAGTTTGCGTGTCCCAAGGATCCTAGGAGCTATGCTGTCCGGGGGCATAAAGCCCCCTGGTAGGGTCTCCCAAGGCAAACAGGTTCTAGGTGAGGGATCAGACAAAGAGCAGCTCGAAGACCTTTATGAAGAAGAAAAATCATGGACACAGATTTCCCTCGCCCGGACGCGGGTCACCGGGGCCCCCCTCTGGAGCCAGGCCCGGAGTTGGGGCACGATGGCGAGCGCCTGGTGGCCGGGCCTGTTCCCATGGGGCCCGGCCGGGCACAGCCCAAAGAGGCAACGTGGGTCACCCCTCCAATGGGCTCACCACCCATAGCAGGGGCCATAGAGGTCGGGTGCAATGTGAGCTGGGCGTCAGCCGAAGGCAGGGCACTTGGCGGTCCGATCCTCGGCTACAGAAGCTAGCTCTTGGGACGTGGATCGTCACGTCACTGGGGGGGAAAGAGCCTGAGCTAGTGCGCGAAGTCGAGAAATTCCGGCTGGATATAGTCGGACTCACTTCGACGCACAGCAAGGGCTCTGGAACCACTTCTCTCGAGAGGGATTGGACCCTCTTCCACTCTGGCGTTGCCGGCAGTGAGAGGCGATGGGCTGGGGTGGCAATTCTTGTTTCTCCCCGGCTCAAAGCCTGTACGTTGGAGTTCAACCCGGTGGACGAAAGGCTAGCCTCCCTCCGCCTTCGGGTGGGGGGATGGGTCCTGACTGTTGTTTGTGCTTATGCACCAAACAGCAGTTCAGAGTACCCACCCTTTTTGGGAACACCCGAGGGAGTACTGGAAAGTGCTCCCCCGGGTGATTCCCTTGTCCTACTGGGAGACGTCAACGCTCACGTTGGCAACGACAGTGAAACCTGGAGAGGCGTGATTGGGAAGAATGGCCGCCCGGATCTGAACCCCAGTGGTGTTTTGTTATTGGACTTTTGTGCTCGTCACAGTTTGTCCATAACAAACACCATGTTCAAACATAAGGGTGTCCATATGTGCACTTGGCACCAGGACACCCTAGGCCGCAGTTCCATGATCGACTTTGTAGTTGTATCATCGGATTTGCGGCCTCATGTTTTGGACACTCGGGTGAAGAGAGGGGCGGAGCTTTCTACCGATCACCACCTGGTGGTGAGTTGGCTGCGATGGTGGGGGAGGATGCCGGACAGACCTGGGAGGCCCAAACGCATTGTGAGGGTCTGCTGGGAACGTCTGGCAGAGTCTCCTGTCAGACAAAGTTTCAATTCCCACCTCCGGAAGAACTTTGAACATGCCACAAGGGAGGTGCTGGACATTGAGTCCGAGTGGACCATGTTCCGCACCTCTATTGTCGAGGCGGCAGATCGGAGCTGTGGCCGCAAGGTAGTTGGTGCCTGTCGGGGCGGCAATCCTAAAACCCCTTGGTGGACAGCAGCGGTGAGGGATGCCGTCAAGCTGAAGAAGGAGTCCTATCGGGTCCTTTTGGCTCATAGGACTCCGGAGGCAGTGGACAGGTACCGACAGGCCAAGCGGTGTGCAGCTTCAGCGGTCGCGGAGGCAAAAACTCGGACATGGGAGGAGTTCGGGGAAGCCATGGAAAACGACTTCCGGACGGCTTCGAAGCGATTCTGGACCACCATACGCCGCCTCAGGAAGGGGAAGCAGTGCACTATCAACACCGTGTATGGTGCGGATGGTGTTCTGCTGACCTCAACTGCGGATGTTGTGGATAGGTGGAAGGAATACTTCGAAGACCTCCTCAATCCCACCAACACGTCTTCCTATGAGGAAGCAGTGCCTGGGGAATCTGTGGTGGACTCTCCTATTTCTGGGGCTGAGGTCACTGAGGTAGTTAAAAAGCTCCTCGGTGGCAAGGCCCCAGGGGTGAACGAGAACCGCCCGGAGTTCCTTAAGGCTCTGGATGCTGTGGGGCTGTCTTGGTTGACAAGACTTTGCAGCATCGCGTGGACATCGGGGGTGGTACCTCTGGATTGGCAGACCGGGGTGGTGGTTCCTCTCTTTAAGAAGGGGGACCGGAGGGTGTGTTCCAACTATCGTGGGATCACACTCCTCAGCCTACCCGGTAAGGTTTATTCAGGTGTACTGGAGAGGAGGCTACGTCGGATAGTCGAACCTCGGATTCAAGAGGAACAGTGTGGTTTTCGTCCTGGTCGTGGAACTGTGGACCAGCTCTATACTCTCGGCAGGGTTCTTCAGGGTGCATGGGAGTTTGCCCAACCAGTCTACATGTGCTTTGTGGACTTGGAGAAGGCATTCGACCGTGTCCCTCGGGAAGTCCTGTGGGGAGTGCTCAGAGAGTATGGGGTATCGGACTGTCTTATTGTGGCGATCCGTTCCCTGTACGATCAGTGCCAGAGCTTGGTCCGCATTGCCGGCAGTAAGTCGAACACATTTCCAGTGAGGGTTGGACTCCGCCAAGGCTGTCCTTTGTCACCGATTCTGTTCATAACTTTTATGGACAGAATTTCTAGGCGCAGTCAAGGCGTTGAGGGGTTCCGGTTTGGTAACCGCAGGATTAGGTCTCTGCTTTTTGCAGATGATGTGGTCCTGATGGCTTCATCTGGCCGGGATCTTCAGCTCTCACTGGATCGGTTCGCAGCTGAGTGTGAAGCGACCGGAATGAGAATCAGCACCTCCAAGTCCGAGTCCATGGTTCTTGCCCGGAAAAGGGTGGAATGCCATCTCCGGGTTGGGGAGGAGACCCTGCCCCAGTGGAGGAGTTCAAATACCTAGGAGTCTTGTTCACGAGTGAGGGAAGAGTGGATCGTGAGATCGACAGGCGGATCGGTGCGGCGTCTTCAGTAATGCGGACGTTGTACCGATCCGTTGTGGTGAAGAAGGAGCTGAGCCGGAATGCCAAGCTCTCAATTTACCGGTCGATCTACGTTCCCATCCTCACCTATGGTCATGAGCTTTGGGTCATGACCGAAAGGATAAGATCACGGGTACAAGCGGCCGAAATTAGTTTCCTCCCCCGTGTGGCGGGGCTCTCCCTTAGGGATAGGGTGAGAAGCTCTGCCATCCGGGAGGGACTCAAAGTAAAGCCGCTGCTCCTTCACATCGAGAGGAGCCAGATGAGGTGGTCCGGGCATCTGGTCAGGATGCCACCCGAACGCCTCCCTAGGGAGGTGTTTAGGGCACGTCCAACCGGTAGGAGGCCACGGGGAAGACCCAGGACACGTTGGGAAGACTATGTCTCCCGGCTGGCCTGGGAACGCCTCGGGATCCCCCGGGAAGAGCTAGACGAAGTGGCTGGGGAGAGGGAAGTCTGGGTTTCCCTGCTTAGGCTGCTGCCCCCGCGACCCGACCTCGGATAAGCGGAAGATGATGGATGGATGGGCTCAGGAACACTTCATAAAACCACTGTCAGTAACTACAGTTGGTTGCTACATCTGTAATTGCAAGTTAAAACTCTGCTATGCAAAGCAAAACCCGTTCATCAACAACACCAAGGAACTCCGCTGGCTTCGCTGGGCCCGAGCTCATCTAAGATGGACTGATGCAAAGTGGAAAAGTGTTCTGTGGTCTGACGAGTCCACATTTCAAATCATATTTGGAAACTGTTGATGTGGTGTCCTCCAGAACAAAGAGGAAAATAACCATCCGGATTGTTGTAGGCGCAAAGTTGAAAAGCCAGCATCTGTGATGGTATGGGCGTGTATTAGTGCCCAAAGCACTAGTAACTTACACATCTGTGAAAGCACCATTAATGTTGAAAGGTTTATACAGGTTTTGGAGAAACATATGTTGTCATCCAAGCAACGTTATCATGGACCCCCCTGCTTTTTTCAGAAAGACAATGCCATGCCATGTGTTATAACAGCGTGGTTTCGTAGAAAAAGAGTGTGGGTACTTTCCTGGCCTGCCTGTAGTCCAGACCTGTCTCCCATTGAAAATGTGTGCCGCATTATGAAGCGTAAAATACGACAGCGGAGACCCCGGACTGTTGAACAACTAAAGCTCTACATAAAACAAGAATGGGAAAGCATTCCACTTTCAAAGCTTCAACAATTAGTTTCCTCAGTTCCCAAACATTTATTGAGTGTTGTTAAAAGAAAAGGTGATGTAACACAGTGGTGAACATGCCCTTTCCCAACTACTTTGGCACGTGTTGCAGCCATGAAATTCTAAGTTAATTATTATTTTCCAAAAAGAAAAAAAGTTTATGAGTTTGAACATCAAATATCTTGTCTTTGTAGTGCATTCAATTGAATATGAGTTGAAAATGATTTGCAAATCATTGTATTCCGTTTATATTTACATCTAACACAATTTCCCAACTTATATGGAAATGGGGCTTGTAGAAAAACACGTGCAAACTTGTTAGGACACAGAAAGCTGATCTATAGGGACAGCATGGCGAAGTGGAAGAGTGGCCGTGCGCAACCCGAGCGTCCCTGGTTCAATCCCCACCTAGTACCAACCTCGTCATGTCCGTTGTGTCCTGAGCAAGATACTTCACCCTTGCTCCTGATGGGTGCTGGTTAGCGCATTGCACGGCAGCTCCTTCCATCAGTGTGTGAGTGTGAATGTGTGTGTGAATGGGTAAATGTGGAAGTAGTGTCAAAGCGCTTTGAGTACTTTGAAGGTAGAAAACCGCTATACAAGTACAACCCATTTATCATTTATTAAACGTATGCCAAGTGGATCATGTCTCTTAGGTGAGCAGAATAAGGTGTGCAATCCATTTTGCGCCCACAATACTGGGAGTAGAACAGGTAAATATAATTATTTATATGCAATGTGATTTGTTGACACTCCGTTTTGTGAGCACAATTGTAGGTTTTATTTAGTTCATTCTGCAAACTGACAGTTAACCACACGCTGCAGGTTCAAGGCTCACAATGCATAGACACATGATGGACAGACGAGATTCCCCCATCATATTTGTGTGTGTATCAACGTTTTTGGATGATCAGAAATTTAGTTTATTCAGCAACATATTTTATAGCTGCTAGAGGACTGATTAAAACAAATTCAATTGATATGTTTTGGTGTCCTTTAGTATTTTTTTTTTTAAATGATGTTAATTTTTTTTCCACATAGAATATATGTTATTGAAATATTTTCTTATACAAAAAAAAATATTGAAGTATGCATTTTTGTGTATTGAGCGGAGTACGTGCAGCCTCCCTCCCATACACCTTCAGCAGTAAAAAAACAAAAAAAGAAAACAAAAATGGGATCAATGTAGATACACTGCACAACTGCTTCTAAAATGTCCATAAAAAGTAGTCAATGTCTCGTGCATGTTTGACAACATCGCAAAACGCCACAGGTAAATGTGCATTAAATGATAGCGTCTCTGTAGTGATGCACCGTTTAGTACATGCAAAATCCTCATTTAAATAAGGCAGTCTGCAACACTTTACAATTGCACACCCAGTCTTAGTAAATCACACGCAAAACGCCCACTAATAGTACACGCTATTTTATAGATTGATCACTCCGTTTAGTGACTGGTATTTGGTTCTTAATAAATCAGGCCCATATTGGAGCTAACAACCAAAACCTATGAAGAAGACAATGTTACTACTGTGTTAGCCATACTTGCCAACCCTTCCGATTTTCCCGGGAGACTCCCAAAATTCAGTGCCCCTCCCGGAAGTCTCCCGGGGCAAACATTCTCCCGAATTTCTCCCGATTTACACCCGGGCAACAATATTGAGGGCGTGCCTTAGAGGCACTGCCTTGGACGTCCTCTACAACATGTCGTCACATCCGCTTTTCCTCCATACAAACAGCGTGACGGCCCAGTCACACAATATATGCGGCTTCAACACACACACACAAGCGAATGCAAGGCATAATTGGTCAACAGCCATACAGGTCACACTGAGGGAGGCCGTATAAACAATTTGAACACTGCAATATGCGCCACACTCTGAACCCACACCAAAAAAGAATGTCAAACCCATTTCGTGAGAACATCCGCACCGTAACAAAACACAAACACAACAGAACAAATAACCAGAATCCCTTGCAATAATACCTCTTCCGGGACGCTTCCATCTCCTGAATTCGGAGGTCTCAAGGTTGGCAAGTATGGCTGGAGAGTGATGGATCTGCGTGTACACATGATGTCCGTTTCTCATTTCTGACTGGCCCCTTATATGTGCCTGCCTATGGAACCGCTTAAAAATAGAAACCGTTATTGACTGCCACAATTTATATTCCTGGTTTATTTTAGTGTATCTTAAAGCCCCAAAGTTGCCATTTAAAACTACTACAGTTGTGCGTCATGTCTCCTCGCTGCTTTTTTGTACAAAAGTAAACTACTGAATAAACAACCTGTAAGTTTGTTGATTTCATCATTTTTGTCAAGGCCTGTATCATGCAATGCTTCAGATCCATATGGAGGAAAACGTGGTATGAAGCGTGAAAATATGCCCCCTGGTGGCCACAAGCAACACAGCGATGTCAGTGCAGCAATCAGAGAGGATGACTTTGTTAGTTATTTTCCTACTTACTATGTAACTTTATTGTCTCATCCCAATACGATGACTCTTCACAATTACATTGTGTAGATCTTGGTGGGGCAGTACAGATCGGTTGGTAGAGCGGCCGTGCCAGCAACTTGAGGGTTGCAGGTTCGATCCCCGTTTCCACCATCCTAGTCTCTGAGGTTGTGTCCTTAGGCAAGACACTTTACCCACCTGCTCCCAGTGCCACCCACACTGGTTTAAATGTAACTTAGATATTGGGTTTCACAATGTAAAAGCGCTTTGAGGCACTTGAGAAAAGCGCTATATAAATATAATTCACTTCACTTCAATTCTCATCGTTCACCTGGGCGGAGCAGAGAAAGACTAAAGGCTGAGAAGACATTGCTATGAAAAACGAGTTGAAGGATCATCAATAGGAGTTCTATTGTGACTATACCAGCAAAGCCTTCTCTGCTGGCCTAACATAAACAGAATTCATGATCATAATTAAAGTGATTTTTAATTTACTTTCCCTTAATATCTAGAAGTATTCATATACTCCTCATGTCATATTATGCTCCTTCCAGTGCTGCTGTTTTTAGGTTATAGTTTTTAGAGTTAGAGTTTGCCATGCTGTACGAAATCTGCCCGGAGCTTTTAGAATCAACAATGTGCACTGTAGGTGAACGGACACAAACAGCTGATAGACTATTGTGATAACCAATCAGATCACAAGTTGTTGTCAGTAAGGTCTTCTTGATAGCCTCATGTTCAACGTGACATTTACGCGTCCTGTGATTGGATACTCACTTATAGTATCCAATCACAAGTTGCGAAAACAGGAAGTGGCACCGGAGCCATACGAGCCACAGAAAACTCACCGGTACTCACAAAGAGGGAGAGCAAAATGTTATTACGTGGCAGATATATATTTGCAAGACCATTTTCAATAAGGACACTTAAGAGAAACTACATCTTGTGAGATGAGGTCGGCCGACACCGGAAGCTATCCCGGCGGTGAAATAGTTTGCCCGCCACTTTCACACGAATCAGCCGACTACGACTGGTTTTTACGGCGTCAGATGGGTGCTACAAATTGTAAGTTCAAATGTTTTATTTCTTCCATTTTTTCATGTTTCATTTGTTTTATACACTTCTTTTAATTGTGACAGTACCACGTAAGATATGTTTTAATTGCTGAAGCGGATTTATTGAATTTTTAATGTGCCGAAATATAGGCCGTTTTGTACACTGTTGAGGGGATGCAATGCGCAGTAATGTGCAAGTGTGTTTTAGTATAGTATCTCCAGCTGTGTGTATGGGGTGACATCAATTGTGGTATTTTGAGAGGTGAAGTCAGACAAAGTAGGACATCACTGAAGGCCTAGGTGAGAAACGCACGGCCGGCCACTGAACTATGCACATTGTAATGTGTATGCTGATTGTGTGTGTATACACCAAAGAATCTACCGTTGGAGCCCAAAAAGGTCAAAAGACTGTGAGAGCCAATTTTGCATGAAATAATATGTGTGCTTGTTATTCACCTGTTTAACCAACGCAGTGGCCTTGTGGTTAGAGTGTCCGCCCAGAGACTGGGAGGTTGTGAGTTGAAACCCCAACCAAGTCATACCTCCTGCTTGGCACTCAGCATCAAGGGTTGGAATTGGGGGTTAAATCACCAAATGATTCCTAAGCACGGAGCAGGCTGTTGCTCACTGCTCCCCTCACCTCCCAGGGAGTGAACATGGGGATGGGTCAAATGCAGAGGACAAATTTCACCACAATCGTTGGGACTTTAACTTTCAACTTTAAAAAAAAAAAAGGGACTTTTTTCTGATCTTTAAAAGCAATGATGATGGTTCTCTGCCACTGGGAGGCATCTATATATATATTTTTTTTTTAGATTTTTGTGATTTTATGTCCTGTGCTTTTGTTTACTTTTTAAATAATGTATGTCCTGTTTTGTTAACATTTTAAGCACCTCGTGGAGTTGCACTAATAATTTTGTTGTTTGTAAAACAATGACAATAAAGTTATTCCATTCTGTTCCTTGCGTTAAGCATATCTCATGGTTGATGACAATAATGAATTCTATAAGCAATCTCAGCTATTAAATAAGATAAATGTGTTCACATTAAAAAATATAGACTAAAATACTAGAATGGTTTTCACTTTATTTACAATTGTATGAATAGTATAAACTGTGCATTCTACCTTTATTACTGACTTTACATCAGGTGTGTCAATTTGACATTTTTGAACAAAAGAAACACCTGTTCTAAATGTGTCCACCGGATGTCGCAATAACAATTCTTTGTATCTTTGTAGACCAGTGGTTCTCAACCTTTTTTCAGTGATGTACCCCCTGTGAACATTTTTTTTAATTCATGTACCCCCTAATCAGAGCAAAGCATTTTTGTTTGAAAAAAAGAGATGAAGAAGTAAAATACAGCACTATGTCATCAGTTTCTGATTTAATAAATTGTATGACAGTGCAAAATATTGCTGACAGCCGTTGTCCTTGGACAGGATACAAACCGTACTTTACCAACCTGCTCCCGGTGCAATCCATACTGGTTTGAATGCAATTTAGATAATGGGTTTCATTATGTAGAGCGCTTTGAGTCACTAGAGAAAAGCGCTATATAAATATAATTCACTTCACTTCACTTCACTTCATTTGTTGTGGTCTTTCTTGAACTATTTGGAAAAAAAGACATAAAAATAACTAAAAACGTGTTGAAAAATAAACAAGTGATTCAATTATAAATAACAATTTCTACACATAGAAGTAATCATCAACTTAAAGTGCCCTCTTTGGGGATTGTAATAGAGATCCATCTGGATTCATGGACTTAATTCAAAACATTTCTTCACAAAAAAATAAATCTCTAACAACAATATTTATGGAACATGTCGACAAAAAATCTAGCTGTCAACACTGAAAACTGCATTGTTGCATTTCTTTTTACAGTTTATGAACTTACATTCATATTTTGTGGAAGTATTATTTAATAAATATATTTATAAAGGATGTTTTGATTGTTGCTTTTTTTTAGAATATTTAAAAAAAATCTCACGTACCCCTTGGCATACCTTCAAGTGCCCCCAGTGGTACGCGTATCACCATTTGAGAACCTTTGTTGTAAATGATGCTACATATGTACAAAATAATCCATATGAATTTAGTACATCAGTAGAGGAAAATGATCAATCTACATAAATAACACACTGTAATTTTATTTTGACATCATTTTTTATCTTGATAAATTGAAAATTAACACCAATGAGAACTGATGAACACATAATTTATTCAGAAAACATTAATAACTACAAATAAAGTATGTATACTGTTAACCGCACAGGAAATTATAAAAATAACCCAACAACATTATGATTTGTACAATTTCAAAATGTGCGTGTTCTAATTTTAAACAGATAAAACAATCTAAAGTTGTCTTTATTTTAAAGTTATCATGCCGTGATTTAACTAGTCTGGCCCACTTGGGAGTAGATTTTTCTCTATGTGGCCCCCGATCTAAAATAAGTTTGACACCCTTGCTTTTCATGAAGTCAGTCAGCAGTGACTGCATTAGTTTGTTGCAGTTTACCACTTAATCCAGTAGAGGTCCCTGTTTTTCTTTATTTGTTTCTCCCATTCCATGGTAGTTAAATCGTATGTGTTTGTATACATATCGAAATGTTGTGGTGTCGTTTCTCGAGTATGTTCCTTATTGTGTTTTACTGAAATATTTCCGTCACTCAATCCTTAGTTTGACATTAAGGCAGCCTAGTGGGCGTGACGACATATGATGCATTTTCTCATTGGCTAATATAGGAAGCAACACGTGGCCAACCAAGGAAAAGAAACAGCTAGTTTGCTAGCTTTTTATGGTAGATTCCTGGAAACAGCAGTACACTCCTGTTATACACAAAAAGTATATTATTTCAAAACAGTCCTGTCATATAGTGGCTTTTTAAATATTTTTTTGCAGTAGGTCCTTTAAACAACGTAGCGCTCTTGTCATATATGAGGATCTTTTAGTTTAGTTTAGTTTAGTTTTTCTGCGGTCAGTGGTCAACAAAATAAACAAACAATTTTACATAAACAAACAGTTGTACATTCATAAATTGACAATTTTACAGACGGAAAGGGTTTAGGCTGAAGTTGAGCACTTATTTCGCCTAACCGTATTAACAATCCCAAATACAAGATGAGCTTCCTAGAGATTTGAAATTTCCTTTACACAACATATTTGAATAGCGTTTTTACAGTAGGTTCTTAAAACAACATAACACTACTATCATATAGAGCAGGGGTTCCCATTACGTCGATCGCGAGCTACCGGTCGACCGCAGAGGTTGTGTCAGTCGATCGCCAGCCAGGCTTTTAAAAAAATAGACCTAAAAATTAGCGATTATCAATCTTCACCAAGACGTCACTTGATTGGCATTCACGGCACCCAAGGGTTTTGTGAGATGACGCTGGCTGTTGCGAGATCATTATCAAGAAAAAATGACCGAGAAGAAGGCGAGAAACACTTTTTATTTCAACAGACTCACGCGCCGTACCTTCCGTCAAAACTCTAAAGGCCGACTGCACGTTTCCTATCTTCACAATAAAAGCCCTGCTTCATGCTGCCTGAGCTAACAAAATAAAGAGTCTCGGAAAGCTGGCGTGCACAAGCGATCGCTCGGAAAGCTTTCCGAGACTCTTATTTTGTTAGCGCAGGCAGCATGAAGCAGCGCTTTTATTGTGAAGAGGAAATGTGCAGTCGGCCTTTAGTGTTTTGACGGAAGGTACGGCGTGAGAGTTTGTTGAAATAAAAAGTTTTTCTTGCCTTCCTCTCTGTCATTTTTTCATAATAATGATCTCGCAGCAGCCAGGGTCATCTCACAAGACCTTCGGGTGCCGTGAATGTCAATCAAGCAAGCTAAAGAATTTGCCGCCAATGTTTTTCTTGTAAAGTGTATGGAAGCTGGATAAATAAGATGCCAAAATCCAACCACTTTCATGTGGTAATGTACGGAAAGGAGGACTTTTTCTCCTCTATTCGAAAATGTGGGCGTTATCATCACCACTGTCTGATTCCAATCAATGCAAGTCATCAGAATCAGGTAATACACCAAAGTCTATTCTTGTCTACGTGAAAGAAAGACATCTGTATGTGTTACACATGCTTGTATTATCATTAAACACATTTCATTTGTTAACAAAAATGTCTCTTTCATAAATAAATAAATATAAATGATATATATGAATGAGGTAGATCCCCTCGAGTTGGTCAATTGAAAAGTAGCTCGCCTGCAGAAAAAGTGTGGGAACCCCTGATATAAAGTATTTCACTCTTTGAGAAGCATTTTTACAGTAGGTCCTTAAAAACAGAAGAACGCTTTTGTCATATAGATTAGAGGTTCTTAACCTTTTTGACCTCGGGGCCAAACTTTTGTTACGACACAGGGGCCCAATCAAACATTAATACTGAATTAGTACTCTTAAAATACAATCGATATGTATATCTAACCTATATGTACAATATACAACCTTGTCAAAGGGTAAAGAAAGCATCTTTTGATCACAAATTATATTTTTTTCTATAACACCTAAATGTTAGGCTTCGTACTAAAGAAATATACTGCATAAGAAGGGACTTATAAATATCTGACAAAAAGACAAACATTTACATAAACTTAATCTGTGCTAAAATAACTACACTAAATTAATAATTAATGTTTATGAACTAAACTGTCAATGAAATTTTAGTGCAAATGAAAATACAGTTTTACCACTTAAATCATCATTTTTTAACTTAAACTTCTCTATGACTTAAACTCCAGTTTAATATGGTCATTACTGCCACCATGGTGGAAAAGTGTATCACTGAGTTCCTCTGCGGACCCTCCAGACCACAGGTGTCTTGTGGCCCAACAACGGCCCTATGGTTAAGAACCACTATATAGAGGATCTTTGACAAGTGTTTACAGTCCATCCATCCATCCATTTTCTACCGCGTGTCCCTCTCGGTGTCGCAGGGGTGACTGGGGCCTTTACCAGCTGCAATGAGGCAGAAGTAAGTTCTTAAAAACTAGAGCAGCGGTTCTCAAATGGGGGTACGCGTACCCATGAGGGTACTTGAAGGTATGCCAAGGGGTATGTGAGATTTTTCAAAAATATTCTAAAAATATAGCAACAATTCAGAAATCCTTTATAAATATATTTATTGAATAGTATTTCAAGAAAATATGAGTGTAAGTTCATAAACTGTGAAATAGAAATGCAACAATGCAATATTCAGTGTTGACAGCTAGATGTTTTGTGGACATGATGCATAAATATTGATGTTAAAGATTTATTTTTTTGTGAAGAAATGTTTAGAATGAAGTTCATGATTCCAGATGGATCTCTATTACAATCCCCAAAGAGGGCACTTTAAGTTGATGATTGCTTCTATGTGTAGAAATGTGTATTTATAATTGAATCACTTGCTTATTATTCAACAAGTTTTTAGTTATTTTTATATCTTTTTTTTCTAATAGTTCAAGAAAGACCACTACAAATGAGCAATACTTTGCACTGTTATACACTTTGATAAATCAGAAACTGGTGACATAGTGCTGTATTTTAGTTCTTTATCTCTTTTTTTTCAACCAAAAATGCTTTGCTCTGATTAGGAGGTACTTGAATTAAAAACATGTTCCCAGGGGGTACATCACTGAAAAAAGGTTGAGAACCACTGCCCTAGAGGATTTTTCACAAGCGTTTTTACAGTAAGTCTTTAAAAGCAGAAGAACGCTACTTTGTTATAGAGGATGTTTGACCAGCGTTTTTACAGTAAATGTAAATGGGTTATACTTGTAAAACGCTTTTCTACTTTCAAACTACGGCTTCCTCCCACCGCCAAAAACATGCAACTGGGGATAGGTTGATTGGCAAAACTAAATTGGCCCCAGTGTGTGAATATGAGTGTGAATGTGAGTGTAAATATTGTCTGTCTATCTGTGTTGGCCCTGTGATGACGTGGCGACTTGTGTGGGGTGTACCCCGCCTTCCGTCCGAATGCAGCTGAGATAGGCTCCAGCTCCCCCTGCAACCCCAAAAGGGACAGGCGGTATAAAATGGATGGATGGAAGTACTCACAGAGCTTTGACACTATTTCCACAGTCACCCATTAAGACACTGATGGCAGGAGCTGCCATGAAAGGCCCTAAACACGACCCATCAGGACCAAGGATGAAGTGTCTTACTCAAGGACACCACCGACGTGAATGGGGGAAGCTGGGGATCGAACCAGGAACCCTTAAGTTGCTGGCACGGCCGCTATACCACGTGAGCCACAACGTCCCAAGTAGGTTTTTAAAAACAGCAGAATGCTTCTGTCATATAGAGCAGTGGTTCTCAACCCTTCTTCAGTGATGTTCCCCCTGTGAAGATGTTTTTAATTCAAGTACCTCCTAATCAGAGCAAAGCATTTTTGGTTGAAAAAAAGAGATAAAGAAGTAAAATACAGCACTATGTCATCGGTTTCTGATTTATTAAAGTGTATAACAGTGTAAAATATTGCTCATTTGTAGTGGTCTTTCTTGAACTATTTGGGGAAAAAAAGATATAAAAATACCGTATTTCCTTGAATTGCCGCAGGGCATATAGTATGTGCCTGCCTTGAATTACTGCCCGGTCACGAGTGACACTTCCCCTGTCATCATTTTCAAAATGGAAGAGGCTAATTTCAATACCAGTAATTTGAAATCCCATAAAGGGAAGAAGATTAAGAGCTATTCAGTAGGATTTAAGGTCTAAGCTTACATCAAAATCAAATTAAGTGCCGGAGTGAGAAGAGGTTTTAAAATATTTAGCGCATGCTTACTTTTACCGCATGCCTTTGGTAAGTGCCGGAGTGAGAAGAGGTTTTAAATTAATTAGCGCGACGGCGGCAATTCAAGGAAATACGGTAACTAAAAACTTGTTAAAAAATAAACAAGTAATTCAATTATAAAAAAAGATTTCTACACATAGAAGTAACCATTAAGTTAAAGTGCCCTCTTTGGGGATTGTAATAGAGATCCATCTGGATTCATCAACTTCATCCTAAAGATTTCTTCACAAAAAAGGAAATCTTTAACGTCAATATTTATGGAACATGTCCACAAAAAATCTATCTGTCAACACTGAATATTGCATTGTTGCATTTCTTTTAACAGTTTATAAACTTACATTCATATTTGGTTGAAGTATTATTCACTAAACATAATCTATAAAGGATTTTGGAATTGTTGCTCTTTTTAGAATATTTTAAAAAAATCTCACGTACCCCTTGGCATACCTTCAAGTACCCCCTGGGGTATGCGTACCCCCATTTGAGAACCACTGATATAGAGGATCTTTAACAATATTTTTTGCTGTTGGTCCTTAAAAACAACAGCATAGTCCTGTTTTATAGAGAATCTTTGACAAGCGTGTTCATAGTAGGTCCTTAAAAACAGCAGTGCGCTTTTGGCATATAGAGATTCTTTGTGTGGGTCCTTAAAAGCAACACAAAACAAACAAGCAAGCAACAAAAACAGTGCACTCCTCTCATATAGAAGATATTTGAAAAGTGGTAAACAACCTGAGCATATTTTCCCAAAATGATGACTTTAGCGTGGTTTTATCTTATCCAATCTTTGGAGATGCCTCTGTTGATTCCAATCAAGACAAATTTTGCAGGTTAAATAAAAGTAACTTTGAGTAAAAAAAAAAATAGTTGCATGAATAATGTACATAGGCTTGACAGTATTTATTATTAGACAATAGGAACAAACAGAGTTATGCTCTTTTACTGCTGGTTAAGATGGGCGGGGCTTGGAAAACTCCGCCTGTACAACAAGGTGACTTAAGGAAGTCCCAGTGAAGTCCCGCCCCTCCCAATATCCTCTCCTGTGATTGGTCATCCTCTGAGGGCATTTCCTTGCTGTCCAGAGTTGCCCACACTCTTAAAGAAACGTCCCGTTGAACAAACTTACTATATGAAGTGTATGTCGCCAGCAGGTTTAAATGTTGACCCGCGCCAGCTTACGTGCACCTTCTAAACACCTTTGCCTTTCAAAGTGGCCGACCAATTGCCTCAGTTGACGCCACTAAGTGGTCACAATGATTCGGATATTATGGGATGCCATTTTCCTCATTAGCGGTGAGTGAGCTATTTTGCTTTGTGGCTTTTGTTTTAATGTCGTTTTTTTTAGGTCCAACATTTTACCACGTACTTTAAAAAGTAACATGAAACGTTTTGGACTTGAATTTTTAATTAAACATCCCCTGTCAACTTTTGCCATACACATTTGAGCTTTTGTATTAAAAATATATATCTGTCACTGAGGTTGTTGACCTTTGTCAATCACACTGAAAACGTAATATTTTCTTTGTCATGTAATGTAATACAAGTATTAACAAACACCTCTCATAAATGATACAAATAATAAAACAATACCCCTCTGAAAGTGCCAATCAAAACAGAGCTGTATTATAGCTTGGAAATAATAACAATGTATTTTTTGTTATGGGTCAAGTTGTTGTCCCCATGTGATGGTTTAACTTGATGGCGTGTCAGGCACTCCAGTATTTTTAGTACTTTGCTCTCATCCTTTTAGTGGATTCTTGACCTTGTTTGTCATATTGTTAGGATCCTAAATAAAGCTTACTATCACACACAAATACCAGCTCACAGGCTCATAAACAGCACAATACAGTAATACAGCCTTTTTATATTTCATCAGTGACACTCAATGTTAAGTTTTGATTGCACTTTGTGTTGTGATAACAGTATTGTGTTTCACATTGGGGCTTTTCTTCCCTAAAGGATCGCTGTTTACAATCGGAGCAGGACAAAGCAACTTGACAAGTTTTGAAGGTAATATCACAGTCCATGATGACGCTGGCGCAGCTCTTAACGCCTCGGCGAGCCGTCGTGCGGCCGCCTCCTCTATTGCAAGTAAGTCTGGCAACAACTTAGAGAGTTAAGAAAAAAACCTCTGCATTAACATCAAAAGTGTCAGAGGCCCCACTATAGTGTAATGGAAGTGTGTTAGTCTTCGTGCTAGAATTTAGACTTTTAGTTAAGTCCTACTAGGAACATGTCATTTTTGTGTGTCTTTTGCTTTAATGCTAATGAGCTGCGTTTTTTCTTTGTACAAATGACATTGTTTACAGTAATTGTAGACTTCTCCAGGCTACATATCACATATAACAACATAACATTAAGAGCGGGTCAGGAGGACACAAACGTTAGCAACACTAGCATAGCCGTGCGACCCACATGCGTACATTACGTTTTAACCATGAATTGATTAACGTGGACCCCGACTTAAACAAGTTGAAAAACTTATTCGGGTGTTACCATTTAGTGGTCAATTGTACGGAATATGTACTGTACTGTGCAATCTACTAATAAAAGTATCAATCAATCAATCAATCAATCAATCAACGTCATGCTGGGTTAGCATATTTGTTGAAGAGAAACAACATCATCTCCCACATCTACAGACGACTGGTGGAGAGCTTTATTTTAAGACACGTAGCGAAGCCTGCTTCTTTTTTTTTAAATTAATGGGGAAAGCTAATCTAGCAGAGGGTTAGAGGAGAGAGGTTTTCTTCACTCAAAGTGGAACAAACGTAAGGTAGATGATACATTTTTCTCATTTTTGTTCCTCATAAATAGGCTTAATTTTCGCATGCCTCACTTTTCATATGATTTGGTTTTTGACCAAAAACTTTTGACAAAATATGCACTAGTTTTCCTACATCTTCTTTCTTATAGTGCGACCAAACATTGCGCATAACAAATTAGTCTGTTTGCTAGCGTATCATTTCGTTAAATGAAATGCCCAAACAAAGAATCCATGCGTTGGTCACTAAAGCATACTTGCCAAACCTCCCGATTTTCCCGTGAGACTCCCGAATTTCAGTACCCCTCCCAAAAATCTCCCATGGCAACCATTCTCCAGAATTTCTCCCTTTTTCCAAACAAACAACAATATTCCGGGGCAACCATTCTCCCGAATTTCTCCCGATTTCCACCCGGGCAACAATATTGGGGGCGTGCCGTAAAGGCACTGCCTTTAGCGTCCTCTCTCGGCTGATACCTTCACCCCTTAACAGCCGCATGCTGTCCTGGCGTCTGCTTTTCCTCCATATGAACAGCATGCCGGCCCAGTCACATAATAATGTAGCGTTGGACTGGTTTAACAATGGTCTTTACGCGAAGATGTCAAGAAATGAAGACACATTGTATGATCTTTTAACTGGTTTAATGATAACGTTAATTTCAAGCACACACACATGTATGTAGCGTCTCGGAAGAGTTAGTGCTGCAAGGGGTTGTGGGTATTTCTTCTGTTGTGTTTATGTTGTCTTACGGTGCGAAAGTTCTCCCGAAATGTGTTTGTCATTCTTGTTTGGTGTGGGTTCACAGTGTGGGGCATATTTGTAACAGTGTTAAAGTTGTTTATACGGCCACCCCCAGTGTGACCTGTATGGCTGTTGATCAAGTATGCTGTGCCTTCACTCGTGTGTGTGTAAAAGCCGCATATGTAAGGTGACTGTGCCGGCACGCTGATAGTATGGAGAAAAAGTGGACGTGACGACAGGTTGTAGAGGACGCTAAAGGCAGTGCCTTAAGGCACGCCCCCAATATTGTTGTCCGGGTGGAAATCGGGAGAAATTTGGGAGTGGTTGCCCCTGGAAATTTTCGGGAGGGGCACTGAAATTCTTGAGTCTCCCGGGAAAATCGGGAGGGTTGGCAAGTATGGTCTCAAGGTTGGCAAGTATGGACTAAAGCCTAACACATGGTGTATACTCTCCAGTCATGTAACTTGCATTAAGCAACACCGTCGTACCTTCCCGCAAGTCTTGTGTGCACCTCCCAAAAATCTTAGCTTCACGTCAGTTGCAACGCAGACTGCAGAGTTGTGATCGGTGTAGACAAAGATGTCAATGTTTTGGTTGTCATCATTCTTCAAAAGAAGGTAATATCTAGTCAAGGACAGCTGCGATTTCTCCTTCAGGAGACACTGCCCCATTGTGTTTTGGAAGACAATTACAAGTCTGGCGCCACCCTCCATGGAATAACTATAAATAAAAGAAGACGCTGTCAAATATATTTGAAGCCACCAAAGCTAAACATCAGTTTGTAAGGTATTACATTATTAAACGGTAAATTGTTCGGTACATTTTCTGAGAAATAGCATATTCCAGACTGATATAAACATGTCCACTTGGGAGAACACTGCTTCTCAGAAATTAAAAGTTGAAAGACACTAAAGTGAACATTTTTGTTTTACACTGGATGTTTAAATATGTGCTTGACACAGTGGATGTTCCTGCACAATTATTTGCACTCAAAAATAAATATTTGTAGTAATAAATATGATTAGAACATTTTTAGCACTATATTTGTGTTAAATTACAATAAGTGTGTTTATCCTAAGCATTCCTGCTCCTCTCTGAGCTGCCACCTTATCGTGGTAGAGGAGTTTGCGTGTCCCAATGATCCTAGGAGCTATGTTGTCCGGGGGCTTTATGCCCCCTGGTAGGGTCTCCCAAGGCAAACAGGTTTTAGGTGAGGGATCAGACAAAGAGCAGCTCGAAGACCGTTATGAAGAAGACAAAACATGGACCCAGATTTCCCTCGCCCGGACACGGGTCACCGGGGCCCCCCTCTGGAGCCAGGCCCGGAGGTTGGGCACGATGGCGGGTGCCTGGTGGCCGGGCCTGTTCCCATGGGGCCCGGCCGGGCACAGCCCGAAGAGGCAATGTGGGTCACCCCTCCAATGGGCTCACCACCCATAGCAGGGGCCATAGAAGTCGGGTGCAATGTGAGCTGGGCGGCAGCCAAAGGCAGGGCACTTGGCGGTCCGATCCTCTGCTACAGAAGCTAGCTCTTGGGACGGGGAACGTCACCTCACTGGGGGGGAAAGAGCCTGAGCTAGTGCGCGAAGTGGAGAAGTTCCGGCTGGATATAGTCGGACTCACTTCGACGCACAACAAGGGCTCTGGAACCACTTCTCTCGAGAGAGACTAGACCCTCTTCCACTCTGGCGTTGCCGGCAGTGAGAGGCGACGGGCTGGGGTGGCAATTCTGGTTGCCCCCCGGCTCAAAGCCTGCACGTTGGAGTTCAACCCGGTGGACGAAAGGGTTGCCTCCCCCCGCCTTCGGGTGGGGGGGCGGGTCCTGACTGTTGTTTGTGCTTACGCACCAAACAGCAGTTCAGACTACCCACCCTTTTTGGGTACACTCGAGGGAGTACTGGAAAGTGCTCCCCCGGGTGATTCCCTTGTCCTACTGGGGGAATTCAACGCTCATGTTGGCAATGACAGTGAAACCTGGAGAGGCGTGATTGGGTAGAATGGCCGCCCGGATCTGAACCCGAGTGGTGTTTTGTTATTGGACTTTTGTGCTCGTCACAGTTTGTCCATAACAAACACCATGTTTAAATATAAGGGTGTCCATATGTGCACTTGGCACCAGGACACCCTAGGCCGCAGTTCCATGATCAACTTTGTAGTTGTGTCATCGGATTTGCGGCCTTATGTTTTGGACACTCGGGTGAACAGAGGGGCGGAGCTTTCTACCGATCACCACCTGGTGGTGAGTTGGCTGCGATGGTGGGGGAGGATGCCGGACAGACCTGGCAGGCCCAAACGCATTGTGAGGGTCTGCTGGGAACGTCTGGCAGAGTCTCCTGTCCGAGAAAGTTTCAATTCCCACCTCCGGAAGCACTTCGAACATGTCACGAGGGAGGTGCTGGACATTGAGTCCGAGTGGACCATGTTCCGCACCTCTATTGTCGAGGCGGCTGATCGGAGCTGTGGCCGCAAAGTAGTTGGTGCCTGTCGGGGCGGCAATCCTATTACCCCTTGGTGGACACCAGCGGTGAGGGATGCTGTCAAGCTGAAGAAGGAGTCCTATCGGGTCCTTTTGGCTCATAGGACTCCGGAGGGAGTGGACAGGTACCGACAGGCCAAGCGGTGTGCAGCTTCAGCGGTCGCGGAGGCAAAAACTCGGACATGGGAGGAGTTCGGGGAAGCCATGAAAAACGACTTCCGGACGGCTTCGAAGCGATTCTGGACCACCGTCCGCCGCCTCAGGAAGGGGAAGCAGTGCACTATCAACACCGTGTATGGTGCGGATGGTGTTCTGCTGACCTCAACTGCGGATGTTGTGGATAGGTGAAAGGAATACTTCGAAGACCTCCTCAATCCCACCAACACGTCTTCCTATGAGGAAGCAGTGCCTGGGGAATCTGTGGTGGACTCTCCTATTTCTGGGGCTGAGGTCGCTGAGGTAGTTAAAAAGCTCCTCGGTGGCAAGGCCCCAGGGGTGGATGAGATCCGGCCGGAGTTCCTTAAGGCTCTGTATGCTGTGGGGCTGTCTTGGTTGACAAGACTCTGCAGCATCGGGGGCGGTACCTCTGGATTGGCAGACCGGGGTGGTGGTTCCTCTCTTTAAGAAGGGGGACTGGAGGGTGTGTTCCAACTATCGTGGGATCACACTCCTCTGCCTTCCCGGTAAGGTTTATTCAAGTGTACTGGAGAGGAGGCTATGCCGGATAGTCGAACCTCGGATTCAGGAGGAACAGTGTGGTTTTCGTTCTGGTCGTGGAACTGTGGATTAGCTCTATACTTTCGGCAGGGCTCTTGAGGGTGCATGGGAGTTTGCCCAGTCTACATGTGCTTTGTGGACTTGGAGAAGGCATTCGACCGTGTCCCTCGGGAAGTCCTGTGGGGAGTGGTCAGAGAGTATGGGGTATCGGACTGTCTTATTGTGGCGGTGCGCTCCCTGTACGATCAGTGCCAGAGCTTGGTCCGCATTGCTGGCAGTAAGTCGAACACATTTCCAGTGAGGGTTGGACTCCGCCAAGGCTGTCCTTTGTCACCGATTCTGTTCATAACTTTTATGGACAGAATTTCTAGGCGCAGTCAAGGCATTGAGGGGTTCCGGTTTGGTGACCACAGGATTAGATCTCTGCTTTTTGCAGATGATGTGGTCCTATTGGCTTCATCTGACCGGGATCTTCAGCTCTCACTGGATCGGTTTGCAGCCGAGTGTGAAGCGACCGGAATGAGAATCAGCACCTCCAAGTCCGAGTCCATGGTTCTCGCTCGGAAAAGGGTGGAATGCCATCTCCGGGTTGGGGAGGAAACCCTGCCCCAAGTGGAGGAGTTCAAGTACCTAGGAGTCTTGTTCACAAGTGAGGGAAGAGTGGATCGTGAGATCGGCAGGCGGATCGGTGCGGCGTCTTCAGTAATACGGACGTTGTACCGATCCGTTGTGGTGAAGAAGGAGCTGAGCCAGAAGGCAAAGCTCTCAATTTACCGGTCGATCTACGTTCCCATCCTCACCTATGGTCATGAGCTTTTGGTCATGACTGAAAGGATAAGATCACGGGTACAAGCAGCCGAAATGACTTTCCTCCGCCGTGTGGCGGGGCTCTCCCTTAGAGATAGGGTGAGAAGCTCTGCCATCCGGGAGGAACTCAAAGTAAAGCCGCTGTTCCTCCACATTGAGAGGAGCCAGATGAGGTGGTTCGGGCATCTGGTCAGGATGCCACCCTAACGCCTCCCGAGGGAGGTGTTTAGGTCACGTCCAACCGGTAGGAGGCCACGGGGAAGACCCAGGACACGTTGGGAAGACTGTCTCCCGGCTGGCCTGGGAACGCCTCGGGATCCCCCGGGAAGAGCTAGACGAAGTGGCTGCGGAGAGGGAGGTCTGGGTTTCCCTGCCTAGGCTGTTGCCCCCGCGACCCGACCTCGGATAAGCGGAAGAAGATGGATGGATGGATTCCTGCAACTTAATTTTACACACAGTATTATTTTGAAGTCTTCATTTTTGTTAACATTTACAACAAAAATATTGTAGCGTTGTCCTAATACCATGATAACATCGTACCATGAGATTTTGATACTGTTACATCCTTAGTGCATGTCATTGAAAGTCAAAATCTAGAGCATCTAACACACTAAGATCTATTTAAAGTTTGCGTGTAAAAAAACATGTGCAAACTTGATAAAACACACAAAGCAGATGTGAACAAAATAGAACATTTTTGTTTCATCACATGGACAAATATAAGACCTTCTGGAGGAAAGTCCTGTGGTCAAATGAAACAATAAATTGAGCTCTTTGGCCACAATATCCAGTAATATGTTTGGAGGGGAAAAGGTGAGGCCTTTGATGCCAGGAACACCAAACCTACCGTCAAGCATGATGATGGTAGGATTATGCTCTGGGCCTGTTTTGCTGCCTATGGAACTGATGCTTTACAGAGAGTAAATGGGACAATGAAAAAGGAGGATTACCTCCAAATTCTTCAGGACAACCTAAAATCCTCAGCCCAGAGGTTGGGTCTTGGGTGCAGTTGGATGTTCCAACAAAACGATGACCCCAAACACATGTCAAAAGTGGTAAAGGATTGGATAAATCAGGCTCAAATTAAGGTTTTGGAATGGCCTTCCCAAAGTAGGACCGCTAAACAGAGTAGGATGCATATTTCCGCCAGAAATAACAATTGAGAATAGATTTTATTTATTTTACTTTTCATTTCAATACAAACCAATATTCCAAACAATAAAAATATTGCCATCAGACCAGATAAAACACTAAGACTACAACAGTGAAGCAAAAAAAACAACACAAATTATGTAAAATAGTGTGTCTATTTATTTTAGTAACTTGGTCAAAAGATTTCAGTGTGTGTGTAAATACGTTTTGAGCACATTACTGCGATAATAATGATAACCATGATCTGACAGTTTCACATGGTTATATCCCTAATAGATGCAAAAGCCTCATTTAAATAAGGCCGTTTGCACCACTTGTGTGCTTGTTATCAATTGCCCTCGTAGTCTTAGTAGATGTCCCCCAACACAGCCACTAATAATACACGTAATTTCATAGTTTATGTAGACTATTTAGCATGTGTTATTTGGATCCTAGTAGATCCTAATTGTTAAGCATTGTTGGAGGTAGACTGGGTGTTGTTGTTCTACTGATATTTTCCATCTGACCCTCACTCCTCTTGACAGGTTCTACCTTCTTATTAGGAACAGACCGTCGTGGTTCTGGCAGCGCTATCACCACCCCTACTAGGTCGGCTGCTTGGACCAGCGGCTCAACAGCGACCGCAACAATCACTGCGACAACAAGGACCACTTCTAACGTCCCCCCAGTGAAAAGTAGGTTTCCGAACAGTCCCGGGCTCTCGGTTTAGTTTAGACTTGTGCTCGTCCACACAGACAATGTGTGACACGCTGATAATCAATTGATCCTCTTAGCCTTGTGGTGTGTCAACAATGATGTGGCATTAATATGAGCTGCTTTTTCCACACAAAAGCTGTTGCAACGCGAGCCGTACAACACCTTGAGTATCCCCAAATGATTGATGGATCCTGTCCCAGTGCTCCTCTTCTGTCTCTGTGAAAGGTGGAAGAGGAGAGGGGCGGGGAGGCCGATGGCTCCCAGACAACAGCGGGCTTTCACAGAGCCCGACAGCAGCAGACAATGATGCAGGCTGCGCTCCTAGACTATTTAGCCCTGGAATGGAATGGGAGCCAGACGTGTCATGCTGCTATCATGCTAACCTGAATGCCACACTGTTGACATTGTGGTCTGAGTCAGCCGTGTGGGAATTTGTCTGACTGTACGGCTAACTTGGAAAAATGTCGCCCTTTTCAAATCATGTAATCACTTTTCTTTGTCCCATTGTTTTGGTGAAAACCGAAGCTCCTCTTATTTGTGCCTCTCCTCACCCCACATACTCTTTCTTATTGTCTTCTTTGACTTCTCTCTGCTCCTGTTGTCCCTCCCAGGTAGTGCGGTGGATCTAAACCAGCACAAATCCACACGCAACTGAGAACCAAAGGCTTCAGTGGGTGGGCTAGGTGTCGGCTTTAGGGTTTAGGACAATGTTCCAGGCTAAAGCTATTTTTACATTTATGACAGTCACCTGTGCCCCATCTCTTCAAGTTACCCACACGTTCTGTATAATTAATCAAATCTGTCCCTGCATCGTCACACTCACGTCCTCACTTCTTCCTTTACATTGACCAACATGTTAAAGTGTGATCATAATCTCTCATTGTCCAGCCAAAATCACCGCTACAGATCGCAGAAAACGGTTTGCTAAACTTTACGATGGAGAAGAAAATTTCAACCTGGTTATATCAGCGTAACACATCCTGTAGCCTTTTAAATAAAAGCCTTGTACGTCAGGCCTGTTGACGGATTATGTGTGGTCCTGGAAAACAGACATCTTCAGGGGGGGGTCCTCAATTTTTTTAATACCCCCCCCCATAATTTTTCCACAACAGTGTGTAATAACTTTTTTGCTCCCCTCCCGCATAGCTCAAACCTACATACTGGTTCTATCAACAGCGCCAAGTAAAGACAAAAACATAACTACACTAAAATAACCACAAAGTATCTTTTTTTTTTGTATAAACTACAAGTATAATCTCATTTGAAAAACAGACATTGTGTTGTTTTTTGTTTTTTTTAATCACCTCTCAGAGTTCGTGGCAGCGGCTGTTCGCTCTCATTTCGACGACTGTCCGGACTCACATCGCCACTTTTGTTTCCATGGAACTTGTCGCTTCCTGATATTGGAGGAGACGCCAGCATGCATGTAAGTTCATGAAAAAACAATATTCAAAAAAACCTACTGACTTATTGATCCTATATGACAATATTTGAGGTTCATATGTGCCAAGGCTTGGTGTCAAACAACTGCTCCTGAAGCGAGTCAGAGCGTTTATTTTTGTCACACACACACGCACACGCACGCACACACACACACACACACACACACACACACACTCTTGTATTTGTTACCTTCTTAAGACCTCCGAAAATGCCCTACTTCTTTAGGACAACCCCATGTAGATTTTTGAATATTTGTATTTGTATTATATTTAGAAATATATACATATTATGCAAATATATAAAAGCTTGTAGTGAAAAATGAGTTGGAATTTCACAAGAAAAAGATAACACTCTCAAAAGAAAAACTTAAAATTTTGGTAGTAATATAATAAAAGTTGGAATTTTACTCAACGCAAGTCAAAATTTTACAAGAAAAACTGAACATTTGTGCAATATTATGATACAAGTTGGAATTTTACTCGACAAAAGTCACAAGTTTATAAGAAAATCAAAAAAATTTGGCAATATTATTATAATAATCGGAATTTTACTTGACAAAAAATGTCAGTATTTTACAAGAACCACAGAACTGACCATATTGTGATAAAAGTCAGAATTGGATATGACAAATGTCACCTTTTTGCATTAATATATAAAAATTTTACATTAAAAAAGTAATTATTTTAAGAGAAAATATTGCAGAAATGGAAAGAATATGGGAAATTGTTCCCAATGTTATAAGAAAGAAGTCGACACATCGTGATTAAATAAAAGACTGCTTTTAAATAATTATTTTTGGGGGAAGTTTTTGTTTCTAGTTTGTTTTTAATCTTCATTATTTACTTCAAGTTCTTGCAGTATGTCTTTATGTACATATTTATTGTATTTACATTTTTGTTATTTTGGCCAAAGGGGACGCATTTCAATGTTTTACACACACTTGTTATTTTATTTGTTGACCAGAGGGGGAGCACTTTTAAAACCGACACACAGTCAATTTGAAAAATCTCTCCTTTTTGGGACCACTCTCATTTTGATAGATTTCACCACCGGGGCTGCAAATGAGACATTCTCTATTGGATGCAATGGTTTTCCATATTGAGACCATGATTTCGGTCCTAACTTGTTCACCAGTCCTTATGTGGACAGTACCTTTCCTTGTTGATGTCTCAAGAAGGGTAGCAATACAAGAACACACACACACACATACACAGCCACACACAACACACACAATTCAGTGGAGATGGAAAAAAAAATCAGCCCTGACCTGCTGAAAAATGGATGAAAAACTATTAAACAGAAAAGGAGTTATAATGCTAATTTGAAAATAATACTGATAATTAGGCATAGTCATTAAACAACTTAAAAGTAAGACCAGCTGTTATTCACCGATATTGAAAACACATTGTAAAAACAAGAAACATGAACACAAGATTCCTTTTGTCTTAAAGCTTTTCCCCCTAAACAGGTCTTGAATATTACTTCTATTCAGGGTCATGTTTTTGTATTGTGGTCAGTGAGATGTGTCATATGTATACATATACCTTTTTTCCCCATGTGTTGCATGAATGCTGAAAGCATTCACACGAACTGTAGTCTTTTTTTGTCTGCCTTCTTCTTCCACATTTTTCATCCGATTCAAACAATTCCACTTTCAAAATCGTCTGCTTAATCTCTGCATGCAGACAACCATTCCTGCCCCCAAATTTCCATATTATCAGGACATTTTTCATGTCCAAGATATTTTTTTTCCCCTCCATTTCCCATTTTTCTCTCACTTGTTTTACTACTGAAATGTATCACTACTTCCACATTTCTCAACCAATTCCAAAGTCAAATGGTTCCTTGCTAATGTTAATTAACTGCTAGCATGCTCAAAAAGTTTTGATTCTGAAGTGTATACCTACAAAATTTGCCAAAATACTAGAATCCTAATATTAGTATCCTAGTATTTGGACAGTAATTTATTACCTGACACATGCTGTTAGCATGCCACACTTTATTTGGGTAGCTTGAAAAAAATGTTCACATTTAAACTTATAATTTAAAAATTATTTAAATTTTTTTATTGTAAAAATAATTTTTTTAGACCATCTCTGTCCTTATGGCTGCGTGTATATTTCACACATTAGCAGCCTAGGCGAGGCTTTGTAACCTGTAATCGGTTTTGAAAAAGTTTTATATTTTTTTTATACCATTTAATATATTGCAAGAATCTGTTGCAATCAAATTGTGTTGAATCGCGAATCCATTCTGATTTAAGTTGTCTTCTCAAGAATCAAAATCGTGAGTTGTTGTAAGAATCACAACCATTAATTATTACAGCTTACAGAGTCAAACATTGCGTTACCTCATGCTCGTTAACTGTTAGCATGCTAACTTTTTTTACTCATTTTATACTGTATTTATATGATGCCAACAGAGGGTTTGATGATTTGTTTTTTTTTACAAGGACAACAAAGATATTCAATATAATCTACAAACCCCGTTTCCATATGAGTTGGGAAATTGTGTTAGATGTTAATATAAACGGAATACAATGATTTGCAAATCATTTTCAACCCATATTCAGTTGAATATGCTACAAAGACAAGATATTTGATGTTCAAACTCATAAACTTTATTTTTTTTTGCAAATGATAATTAACTTAGAATTTCATGGCTGCAACACGTGCCAAAGTAGTTGGGAAAGGGCATGTTCACCACTGTGTTACATCACCTTTTCTTTTAACAACATTCAATAAACGTTTGGGAACTGAGGAAACTAATTGTTGAAGCTTTGAAAGTGGAATCCTTTTCCATTCTTGTTTTATGTAGAGCTTCAGTCGTTCAACAGTCCGGGGTCTCCGCTGTCGTATTTTACGCTTCATAATGCGGCAGACATTTTCGATGGGAGACAGGTCTGGACTGCAGGCGGGCCAGTAAAGTACCCGCACTCCTTTTTAACGAAGCCACGCTGTTGTAACACATACCGAATGTGGCTTGGCATTGTCTTGCTGAAATAAGCAGGGGCGTCCATTAAAAAGATGGCGCTTAGATGGCAGCATATGTTGTTCCAAAACCTGTACGTACCTTTCAGCATTAATGGTGCCTTCACAGATGTGTAAGAGACCCATCCTTTGGGCACTAATGCACCCCCATACCATCACAGATGCTGGCTTTTGAACGTTGCGTCAATAACCGTCTGGATGGTTCGCTTACCCTTTGGTCCAGATGACACGATGTCGAATATTTCCAAAAACAATTTGAAATATAGACTTGTCAGACCACAGAACACTTTTCATCAGTCCATCTTAGAGGATTTCGGGCCCAGAGAAGCCGGCGGCGATTCTGGATGTTGTTGATAAATGGCTTTCGCTTTGCATAGTAGTGCTTTAACTTACACTTACATATGTAGCGACGAACTGTATTTAGTGACAGTGGTTTTCCGAAGTGTTCCTGAGCCCATGTGCTGATATCCCTTAGAGATTGATGTCAGTTTTTGATACAGTCTGAGGGATCGAAGGTCATGGTCATTCAATGTTGGTTTCCAGCCGTGCCGCATACGTGGAGTGATTTCTCCAGATTCTCTGAACCTTTTGATGATATTATAGACCGTAGATGTTGAAATCCAAAAATTTCCTGCAATTGCACTTTGAGAAACATTGTTCTTAAACTATTGGACTATTTGCTCACGCAGTTGTGACAAAAGGGTGTACCTCTCTCCATCTTTTCTTGTGAAAGACTGAGCATTTTTCGGAAGCTGTTTTTATACCCAATCATGGCATCCACCTGTTCCCAATTAGCCTGCACACCTGTGGGATGTTCCAAATAAGTGTTTAATGAGCATTCCTCAACTTTATCAGTATTTATAGCCACTTTTCCCACGTTTCTCACGTGTTGCTGGCATCAAATTCTAGAGTTATTATTTGCAAAAAAAAAATGTTTATCGGTTTGATCATCAAATATGTTGTCTTTGTAGCATATTCAACTGAATATGGGTTGAAAAGGATTTGCAAATCATTGTATTCTGTTTATATTTACATCTATCACAATCTCCCAACTCATATGGAAACGGTGTTTGTAATACACAGAAGATTCATATATTTTGTTACTTAAAGCTATCTGTAGCATGCCAACATTTCAGTTCAGCTTTTCAGCATTCACATGCAATTGAGGGCTGTGTGGCTCGGTTGGTAGAGCAGCCGTGCCAGCAACTTCAGTGCTCCAGGTTCGATCCCCACTTCTGCCATCCTTGTCACAGCCGTTGTGTCCTTGGGCAAGACACTTCACCCAACCTTCTCCCAGTTCCACCTATACTGGTTTGAATGTAACTTAGAGAATGGGTTCCACTATGGAAAGCGCTTTTAGTCACTAGAGAAAAGTGCTATATGAACATAATTCACTTCACTTTCTACTAAAATTGCTTTTTATGGTTTATTTTTAGTTGTGACTTTTTCATACTTTATTCACTCATATTACTTGCTTATGCATTTGTATTTCTCACTTAAAAAAGAGGATTGTTTAGTAAAAATTATTGGATCTTAATAATTTCAATAAAACCTTTTCACTAACTAAAACTAAATTCACATATTAGACAAAATCATCAGTCTGGCGGAAGCGAGTGAGTCTAATCCATCCTCTCATCTTGCAGATGCCATTCTGGCTTCGTTGGGATGAGGTGCGAGCATGCAGACCTGCTGGCCGTTGTTGCGACCAACCACCGTCAGCAGAATGTCGCCACAGTGCTGGTGATATGTGTGATCGGTTGTGTCCTCATTATCGTCCTGTGCACACTTTTAAAGTGAGTGACGGAAAAATACAAAACACAATTTGGGTGCACTGACTGCTTTCTTGGATGTGCTGCAGTTGCTGGTGGAGGCATGAATGTCGCAGGAGGAGACGTCCTCACCACTTCATCCCGGAAGAAAAATCAGTTTACATGCTGAAGCATGGACCGCCTTCTGAGAGTGGTACGTCCTTTCTGTTTTTGTTTACGCGTGCATACTGGTGTTATCCCGGTACCAGTTATTTTTGGTGCTAGTACTAAAATTATTTTGACACTTTTCTAAGAAAAGGGGACCACAATTTTTTTTTATTATTGACTTTATTTCAACCAAAAAACTTAGGGTACATTAAACGTTTCTTTTTGCAAGTGTTTCCTTAAATAAAATAGTGAACATACAAGACAACTATTCTTTTAGTAGTAAGTAAACAAACAAAGGCACCTAATTAGTCTGTCATTTTCCATGTTATTATTTTTTCAAAATTTTTAAGGACCAATGGTAGAAAACGGATTATTAATCTACTTGTTCATTCACTGTTAATATCTGCTACTTTCTCTTTTAACATGTTCTATCTACACTTCTGTTAAAATGTAATAATCATTTATTGTTCTGTTGTTTGATGTTTTGCATTAGTTTTGGATGATACCACAAATTTGGGTATCAATCCGATACAAAGTCGTTACAGGATCATACATTGGTGATATTCAAAGTCCCTGTGTCCAGGAACATATTTCCTGAGTTTATAAATGTAATATAAATAAATAAAATAAAAAAACGAAAGAAGATGTTGTGATGCCAAAAAATATTGACGTAATCATAGTTGTATCCACTAGATACGCTCCTGTACTTGGTATCATTACAGTGGATGTCAGGTGTAGATCCACCAATGGCGTTTGTTTACATTTTGATGCCGGTGAGCTACGGTGTGTAGTGAAGCATGTTTAGCTATTCCTCGTCCTGCATTGATGATACTTGTAAGAAACTTACTTTATTTGTTGCCATGGAGGCGAGAATTAGTGGTTTAGAAGTAGCTACAACACTGCTGACAGCGGCTGGACTTTAGCTGCAAGCTCACTAGCCATGTCTTAAAGTACCTCTTCCTGAGGGCGTTTCAGTGTTATAACTTCACCTTTATTGTTAGTTTTTAAGCCAAAATGCATCCGTTCTCCCTTTTCTGTCTACACACTGTGTCTGCTTGTAAGTACTCCGTGATTGCGCGCTACCGAGCAAGCTTGTCTGCTCGTAAACCAGCAATGACACGACGTGACGACGACGGGGGGGTGGTAGACCAGTACTTTTCAAAAGCGGTATAGTACCGAATATGATTCATTAGTATCGCGGTACTATATTAATACCGGTAAACCGTACAACCTTAGTGCATACACTAGACTAGAGAAGCGATCGATGATACTTGCAATTAAGAATGACTGGCCATGTCATTAGGTACACCCGCACAACCTCAGAAGCTACAAAACAATCAAGCCACAGTTTTAAAAATGGACCTTTGTGTAAATCTTCAAAAATAAATCAAAACAGAAATGTCCACAATGTTATGTTGCATACCAAAAAACATTTGAATTTAAAAGTTATTTCTGCCATTGACGAAAATAAAAATCTGACCCAGTGTCAAACGGTCATCACCATAAAAGCTTTTCATACATGTGTAAAAAAAGATGACCTCTATTCACCATTACTTTGGTTGACATGTGACAGACACTTAGAAGTGCCCAGGGCAAGTGACACATTCTCTACTGTCTTTCAAGTGTAAAAAGCGTGTAGTTAAACTTATAAAAAAGTTTGTACTCACTATGAGATGACCTGAGAAGACGAAAAGGCATTTCAATTTGCGGTGTACATTTTGTTCTTTTATTATTGAAGTTGTCTTGTTGTAACTGCACTGCACTGAGCAGCCGCAAATGTTCTATGATTATCTTCACTGGCATACAACACAGCAAGCCATAGAAAAAAGCAAAAACACACATAGTTGACTGTGTAGATCCAGGTTATGGTAATCTGCAAAGGGTGAAGTCGAGGCAACCGAGTTCTCTTTGTTTGTTGAAAAGGTTTAATCTTTAAGTTCAAAAAGGCTTCTGCAGTTCTAAACTTGAGGTGTGGCGCCTTCTCATTGATGTCTTAGGTGGGGGGATCACCGTGGGGTTGTTGTTGTTGATACAGCTCCATGTGCGAGACAATCAACCGTCCCGCATGCCAATAGGTTGTTCTCCTACCTGGTGGCAAAATAACTTGTTAGTGGGCTCTCTTCCTGTGGAATGAGACTATATTTGGGGGACACACGTCAGGTCGTTATTGTTGTTCCTAACATTACCTCTTTACGACAATGTCCTGACAACTCTGACATCCAACTTTGTGGAACACAAAAGCCTAAATTCAATCAACGAAAGCTCACTGATTTGAAGTCCCGGAATATAAGTTTTAGTGCGCCTTTTAATGCACTTTTTGTCTCCAAGGGCCAAAGTGAATATGTGTGGGCCAAACAGTGATTTTAAGCGTACAGCAGCCATGAAATGATTAACGTGGACCACGACTTAAAAAAGTTGAAAAACTTATTGGGGTGTTACCATTTAGTGGTCAATTGAACGGAATATGTACTGTACTGTGCAATCTACTATTAAAAGTTTCAATCAATCAATCAATCAAAGATGGCATGGCTCGGCTGGTAGAGTCTCCGCGCAAGCAACTTGAGGGTTCCGGGTTTGATCCCCGCTTCCGCCAGCTTAGTCACTGCCGTTGTGTCCTTGGGCAAGTCACTTTACCCACCTGCTCACAGTACCACCCACACTGGTTTAAATGCAACTTAATGTAGATATCCCTATTCAAAGCACATTGATTTTCTGGAGAAAAGTGCTACATACAGTTGTGGTTAAAAGTATACATACACTTGTAAAGAACATAATGTCATGGCTGTCTTGAGTTACCGATAATTTCTACAACTCTTATTTTTTTGTGATAGAGTGATTGGAGCACACATTTGTTGGTCACAAAAAAACATTTGTGAAATTTGGTTCTTTTATGAATTGATTATGGGTCTACTGAAAATGTGACCAAATCTGTTGGGTCAAAAGTATAAATACAGCAGTGTTAATATTTGGTTACATGTCCCTTGGCAAGTTTAGCTGCAAGAAGGCGCTTTTGGTAGCCATCCACAAGCTTCCGGCAAGCTTCTGGTTTAATTTTTGACCACTCCTCTTGACAAAATTGGTGCAGTTCAGCTATATGTGTTGGTTTTCTGACATGGACTTGTTTTTTTGGCATTGTCCAAATGTTTAAGTCAGGACTTTGGGAAGGCCATTCTAAAACCTTCATTCTAGCCTGATTTAGCCATTCGTTTACCACTTTTGACGTGTGTTTGGGGTCATTGTCCTGTTGGAACACCCAACTGCGCTCAAGACATCACATTGACAAAGATAAGACCTTCTGGAGGAAAGTTCTGTGGTCAGATGAAACAATAAATTGAGCTGTTTGTCCACAATACCCAGCAATATGTGAAAAAGGTGAGGTTTTTAATCCTAGTTAACACCATCCCTACCGGCAAGCATGGTGGTGGTAGTATTATGCTCTGGGCCTCTTTTGCTGCCAATGGAACTGGTGCTTTACAGAGAGTAAATGGGACAATGAAAAAGGAATTACCTCAAAATCCTTCAGGACAACTTAAAATCATCAGCCCAGAGGTTGGGGCTTGTGCGCAATTGGGTGTTCCAACAGGACAATGACCCCAAACACACGTCAAAAGTGGTAAAGGAATGGCTAAATTAGGCTAGAATTAAGGTTTTAGAATGGCCTTCCCAAAGTCCTGACTTCAATGTGTGGACAATGCTGAAGAAACAAGTCCATGTCAGAAAACCAACACATATAGCTGAACAGCACCAATTTTGTCAAGAGGAGTGGTCAAAAATTCAATCAGAAGCTTGTGGGTGGCTACCAAAGGCTCCTTATTGCAGTGAAACTTGCCAATGGGTCTGTTACCAAATATTAACATTGCTGTATGTATACTTTTGACCCAGCAGATTTGGCCACATTTTCAGTAGAATCATAATAAATTCATAAAAGAACCAACGCCAATCACATTTTTTACAAGTGTATGTAAACTTTTGACCACGACTGTAGATATAATTCACTTCACATGAGTGAGGAGTTTAATCTAATATTAACAACTGTGTCAGGTAGTGGACATTGTCACGTTCAAAAAATTACAACTACCATCAATAATTGTGTGAGCTTTAAAGAAGTCCATTTGAATATTTGTTACAATTCGGAAGCCAAAAGAAACAACTTTAGGCTCCACTTTGAACACCCCAGTCTTCTCGGCGCTCTATCAGATCCGAGGACCTCACCAAACTATCCAATCTCTGCCATGTTTATTTCTTCATCTGAGTGTTTTTGAGCTGGAAAAAGTAGCAAATGAGATTTTTATTTGTTGACATTTGTATTAGCTCAGCTCTTGCTATCATACATGCTAGCTTACAAATAAATCATTTTGCCTACAGTTGACTGATGGGTAGAGGTGGGTAGAGTAGACAAAAATTGTACTCAAGGAAGAGTACCATTACTTCAATATCAACACGGACACTTTATAAACTCATACTTATCAGTGCATTGTCCATACGCAAATGCATAATTTTGTCTTTAAAAATGTACACTTTTGCAAACGCTGGCCAAGGTGAAGAGTAAATTTAGCACCTTACTACTACCCACAAATCGAAAAAATAGACAATGAAAATCATTAAACAAAGACAGCATTAATGTCTTGATTTTTTTTTATTCATTCTAAATCGTTCGACTTAGAAGACGAAACAAACTGCTCGGGCAGCATTGCAGAACAGTATTTAGACAACGTTGGGGGAGTTTTCCTCTTGCTGACATTACGATCATCATGAGACAGAATGTTTGTTTCCCTTTCAGTGGTGTGAAAAAAGCAACATTGCAGAGCGTCATCCCAGGGCTGACTTTGACAATTGGGCCTCAATAGAGTCTTAAGACTGCATTCAAAGAGATACAAAATGAGACCCAGTGTCTTCAGTGGGACTGATGCAGGACTTCGAAAAAATAAGGTAGGCCGTTCCTTCCACTTTTTCCACTGACTTTGTGCAACGCAGCAACGTGGAAATAAACACTTAACTGTGAAGACATAAGACATCTTCTACAAGGACATCCTTTGCGGATTTGGGAGAAAAAAAATGAAAGACTACTTGACTTAACCTCCGTCCCATGAACCCCCAATTCCTATTTACATCTTTTATGAACATTGTGCACTTTCCAGAGCACAGAAGATGCTGAAGTTTTAGTGTCTGTTTTTAAACACAATTCACGTGACAGAAATGGGAATTGATGGACTGAACAGCTGAAGATCCCTGGATGTCCGTCAAACAGAGCGTGTTTCATTTCCAACGCCATGTTTCCAGTTATGATAAGAGTAAAATATCTGTCAGTTTTAGTTCTGTAATGTTGGCCAGAGGTTTTTAAATGGAAGAGCCGGAGAGGGAAAACACACCACTGGTGCACATCGGGTGTTTGGTCCTCCACTACGTTTAGTTCACATGGCACTTTTCTGCAAGCTTGCTCAATGCTTCCTAAAATCTGCACTTTTCTTGTAAATCACAGATTTTATCTTTTTTGGTGCACCTATTTCATCTAAATCCACTATTGGTGTGTTTTGGAATTGCCTCTTAATTTCAGATCTGTCAGAAAAAGACAAAAGAAATGCTCCTCCAAAATTGGCAAAGCAGCAAAGAATGTTAAAACTGACAGTTAAAACGCGGCAGCTTCTACCATTTAAAAATTGATGTGGTGGTAAGCCGATGCCAAAGGAGAGGCACGGAGCGATACACAAACTTTCTGTGTCTGATGTTTACAGAGTAATGTTCCTCCGTCTCCTATTACAGCTTTGATGTGTGTAAACACACACACAATGTTGTGTATTTACATGTATTTCCAATACAAAAGAGGGTCCAACTGATGCTTAACCTGTCTTTTGGACGGACTCTTGGTCTATATTTCTTTTCAAATGAAGAATTAAATTAAACAGTCTGTGTGGCCTTTTTTTTGCTTACTATAGGGAAAATTAATGATCATTTAACTAAATTATTTTCTCTTACAGTTTGGGAGGCAAAACAAAGGGTGCACGTCCGGTTTATGTGACGTCACACGGGTTCACTTCCTGTTTATGTCTCTTAATATCACAGCCTGTTGGTTCAATGTGCACAAATTAATATTTTAGTTCAGAGTTGTTCGAAGTGCAGTCCAAAGTTTGTTTTATATTGGCTTGCGACAGAGGCAATAAAACACATGTTGGATTAGAACATTACACAACTAAGAAAAAATGTAACTGGTGTTCAAGCAAGACAAGCTCCCTTTGGAATTCCTTCATTCTGTGTGTGAATGTGAGTGAATGTTGTCTGTCTGTGTTGGCGCTGCGATGAGGTGGCGACTTGTCCAGGGTGTACATCGCCTTCTGCCTGAGTGCAGCTGGGATAGGCTCCAGCAGCCCGAAGAGGGACAAACGGTAGGGAATGGATGGATGGAAGTGCATCAATCCAGAATGCGGAAATTTAAAAGCACATTGAAGGAATGTTTCACAAGACTACAAGCATGAGACTTGAACTGCTTTTATTCAAACTCCTTTATTTGAGTCATTTTTTTAAGATCATATTTTATCAGATATTTTTATTCCTGAATACAGTTTATACTTTACTTTTGTTTTTAAATTATACTGTATGTGAACGTGGGATTTATGTCTTTGCTTTTATGCTTTCCTATATTTTTAATTGATTGTACAAAACCCCAAACCAGTAAAGTTGGCACGTTGTTTAAATCGTAAATAAAAACAGAATACAATGATTTGCAAATCCTTTTCAACCTATATTCAATTGAATAGACTGCAAAGAAAATTTCTTAATGTTCGAACTGGAAAACTTTATTTTTTGCAAATATTAGCTCATTTGGAATATGATGCCTGAAACAGGTTTAAAAAAAGCTGGCACAAGGGGCAAAAACGAATGAGGAAGTTGAGGAATGCTTATTGAAGACTTTCTGCTACTTCCCACAGGTGCAGAAGCAAATTGGGAACATGTGGGTGCCATGATTGGATACAAAAGAGACTTGCATGAAAAGCTCAGTCATTCACAAACAAGGATGGGGCGAGGGTCACCACTTTGTGAACAAATGCGTGAGCAAATTGTCGAACAGATTAAGAACAACATTTCTTAACCAGCTATTGCAAGGAATTGAGGGATTACACCATCTACGGTCCGTAATATCATCAAAAAGTTGAGAGAATTTGGAGAAATCACTGCACGCGAGCGATGATATTACGGACCTTCAATCCCTCATCAAAAAGCGACATCAGTATGTAAAGGATATCACCACATGGGCTCAGGAATACTTCAGAAAACCACTGTCAGTAACTACAGTTTGTCGCTACATCTGTAAGTGGAAGTTATGCAAAGCGAAAGCCATTTATCAACAACACTCAAACACCGCTGGCTTTGCTGGGTCCGAGCTCATCTAAGATGTTTTGATGCAAAGTGGAAAAGTGTTCTGTGGTCTGAGGAATCCACATTTCAATTTGTTTTTGGAAACTGTGGACATCGTGTTCTCCGGAACAAAGAGGAAAATAACCATCCGGATTGTTATAGGCGCAAAGTTCAAGAGCCAGCATCTGTGATGGTATGGGGGTGTATTAGTGCCCAAGGCATGGGTAACTTACACATCTGTGAAGGCACCATTAATGTTGAAAGGTACATACAGGTTTTGGAGAAACATATGTTGCCATCCCAACAACGTTATCATGGACGCCCCTGCTTTTTTTAGCAAGACAATGACAAGCCACATGTTACAACATCATGGCTTCAGAGTAAAAGAGTGCGGGCGCTAGACTGGCCAGCCTGTTTTTCCAGACCTGTCTCCCATTGAAAATATGTGGCGCGTTATTAAACGTCAAATACCACAACAGAGACCCTGGACTGTTGAACAACTTAAGCTGTACATCGAGCAAGAACAGGAAATAATTCCACCTGAAAAGCTTCAAAAATTGGTCTTCCCATTTCCCAAACGTTTACTGAGTGTTGTTAAAAGGAAAGGCCATGTAACACAGAGGTAAAAATGCTCCTGTGCCAACTTTTTTGTAATTTGTTACAGTCATTAATTTCTAAGTTAATAAGTACTATTTGCAAAAAAAAGGGCGGCTCTATAAAATTGATATGGTACAATATTTACACGAAATAACACTTTATTTTGTCATTTAATATGCATTATAAACATACATACACATACACAGTCCAGACACAGGATCTCAATCTATTATGTTTGTAATCTATTCCTATTAACGTAAAATATTTATAATCTACTCTATAACCTATTGTATTTAATTTATCATTAAAATAATATTGTTCTTGTGATACTCATGTGGCTAAATCTGGGACCTCAGGTACCAAATTTAGTGTTGTCTTATTTGTGCTGTATGACAAAGCTCCTTAAATATTTCACACAAACTATTGATGTAATGTATGATTCATTAGATTATGGATTCATGTAGGAATGTACAAATATGAAAATGTCATATCCCTGTTATCATGACCAAAATCATCCCGGTTATTATTATTATGGTAATGTTGAATGTACTCAGAAAATAGACGCTAAAATTTTTTGACCAAGTTTTTTTTTTGTATTAAACAAATACTTTAAACTAAATAGAAACTAAAACAAAACAAAACAAAACACTATTTTGGATGTTTTGGGTTTTTTATGCTTCACTGATTGTGTTTTAGTCTCAGTGAAGTGAATAATATTTACATAATGCTTTTTCTTTAATGACTCAAAAGTCTTTACATTGAGAAACCCATTATCTACATTTCAGCTACATACTGTATGCAGACACTGGGAGCAAGGTGGGTGAAGTGTCTTGCCCAAGGACACAACAGCGATGACTAGGACAGCGGAAGCTGGATTCACAAACCAGGAACCCTCAACTTTCTAAACGGCCACTCTCCCATCTGAGCAACGCCACCAAAGTACTTCATGTGGTTTAATGGTTAAGCTTTTATTATTTTAAATATAGGCTTGTTTTGTAGCACTTTAAGATTTAAATGAAAAGTGCTTCGCACATTTAATCTATTATTATTATTTGTGGCGAGCATTGTGGCGTCCTGTGTGAAAACACCGCCGTCTCGTATTCCTCTGGGTATAGTCAAAGTTTATTTCTATAGCCCTTAATCACAAGTGTCTCAAAGGGCTGCACAAGCCACAGCGACATCCTCTGCTCAGATCCCACACCAGGGCAATAAAAAACTCAACCCAATAGGATACAATGAGAAAACCTTGGAGGGGACCGCAGATGTGGGGGCTGGGCGACCGGTGCAATGGACGTCGAGTGGATCTAGTTAATAGTATGGGAGTCCAGCATGATCACTCTGTACTAAGAGAGCACAGCTTTAGGTTCTGTGTGCACAATTGAATATATTTGTTGCTCAGAAAGCAATGTGTTTATACAGTTTTATATTGGGGCATGTTGTTTCCTAATGGGGAAAGGCATCAATGTCTTATTTTCATGTTAGCACTTATGCTAGCAAGCTAGTGGCAGTCGGTCTGTGTCTTAATCAAAGTGCAGTTATCAATCACGTTTTTTCTACCATTTCATTTTAAAACTGTAATACTGTCCAGAGTTTTACTAGGGTTAACATTAATAGTGTTTATTGTTACATCCCTAATTTCACATTCGCATGCTGGCAGTGCTTTCAATTTGCCAGAAAAAAAACCCATCTTCTTCCGCTTATCAGAGGTCGGGTCTCGGGGGTAGCAGCCTAAGCAGGGAAGTACAGACTTTCCTCTCCCCAGCCACTCCGTGTAGCTCTTCCAGGGGGATCCCGAGGCGTTCCCAGGCCAGCCGGGAGACATAGTCTTCCCAACGTGTCCTGGGTCTTCCCCGTGGCCTCCTACCGGTTGGATGTGCCCTAAACACCTCCCTCGGGAGGCGTTAGGGTGGCCTCCTGACCAGATGCCCGAACCACCTCATCTGGCTCCTCTTGATGTGGAGGAGCAGCGGCTTTACTTTGAGTTCTTCCCGAATGACAGAGCTTCTCACCCTATCTCTAAGGGAGAGCCCCGCACCCCGACTCAGGGAACTCATTTCGGCCGCTTGTACCCGTGATCTTATCCTTTCGGTCATGACCCAAAGCTCATGACCATAGGTGAGGATGGGAATGTAGATCGACCGGTAAATTGAGAGCTTTGCCTTCCGGCTCAGCTCCTTCTGCACAACAACGGATCGGTACAACGTCCACATTACTGAAGACGCCGCACCGATCCGCCTGTCGATCTCACGATCCACTCTTCCCCCACTCGTGAACAAGACTCCTAGGTACTTGAACTCCTCCACTTGGGGCAGGGTTTCCTCCCCAACCCGGAGATGGAACTTCACCCTTTTCTAGGCGAGAACCATGGACTCTGATTTGGAGGTGCTGATTCTCATTCCGGCCACTTCACACTCGGCTGCGAACAGATCCAGTGAGAGCTGAAGATCCCGGCCAGATGAAGCCATCAGGACCACGTCATCTGCAAAAAGCAGAAACCTAATCCCGCGGCCACCAAACCGGAACCCCTCAACACCTTGACTGCGCCTAGAAATTCTGTCCATAAAAGTTATGAACAGAATCGGTGACAAAGGACAACCTTGGGGGAGTCCAACCCTCACTGGAAACGTGTCCGACTTACTGCCGGCAATGCGGACCAAGCGCTGACACTGATCGTACAGGGAGCGGACTGCCACAATAAGACAGTCTGATAAAAAAAAACATAACCTAATAAATCATACATATTGTTCATAGTGTGAAATGTGCACCATATATTAAATGACACAATACAAAAATGGTGTTATGTAGTGTAAAGATTGTACTTGCGTGAAATATTACTTCAATGTGCAATTCCGTTTTCGCATTGGGATTTACTAAAATTCATACACATGCGCAGATGCAGGGGGTTCATGAATTCCAACTGGAAGCAGATCTCACCAGAAAACCGTCAAATGCGACCGTAAAACTAAAACGACTGACGAGCTGTGAGTGTTACTGTTTATGGTCATTGATGTTATTCATGCGTCCTAGCACCATGAATATTTGCATATTTCTTGCAAGATTTGTTACGTTTTTGAGTGTGCAAAAGCCCTTAAAAAAGGTTTTAGTTGGTGGAATCGTGTTAGTAAAGAAGAAGAAAAGGAAATATGTCATTGGTGTTAGATTAGATGTTAAACTCATTTTCTCTGTCAGCTATAACACAAAGCTGAGTTGCTTTGTTTTGTTCAGATAGTTTAACATTTATTGACTGACATTGTATTGGTTGTAGCATCTTCAATGTACAAAATGTATTAATGTGGCCCCCACTGAAAAAGGTTTGAGCACCCTTGACTTAGTTGCTGAGACAGTACAGTGTTTACACAAGTTTAGATTGGGGTCTGTAGTTTGTAATACGTTCTCTTGTATTCATGTAGCATTTAAGCTAGCTAGCGATTCGCGCGCTGGCTTGCTTCTACATTAAATGAGCAGTCTCACCATTCTCGGAGTTAATCAAAGTGCGGTAATCAATCAAGGTTTTACGCCCATTTGATTTTGAAACGATAATTTAATACTGGTAATCGTTAAAACCCTAGTTCTGAACTCCTGCTTTGATGCTAGTGGTCAATAGCACAACAACATTAATTTTAGGGATTGACAAACCTCCTGAGGAAATTGACAAGTCAATTAGTTGAGAAAATTGTTCAATAAATTCAAAAAGCACAGACATGTCCTCTCATAACAAACTCTGTCCACAAATGTGCCTCATTTCAGCACGCGTGAGCTTTTATTCCCCGCTTTTACAATCCCATTATGTGCACAATTGGATTTCTGCGGAGCCTTTTAGAGCCGTCTGGCTGAGCTACTAAACCAGCTTTGAAGTAAGCAGCTCTTCCCCAGAGATCGGTAACATCCTTTAACATACAAATGTCAAGAGGTGAAAATTCAGGTGGAGAAAACAAATCAAGGAAAAGCCTCAACAGTGTTTGAGAAGTCACATTTAAAAGCTCTGAGTTAAAGTTTGTAGTAAACTACAGTGCTTTCCTCTTGAACTCTTTCAATCAGATTTTGGACTCTTGTCAATCCCCATTCCCCATAAGAGGCTCTGCTCTCAACCAAACAGCCATTATGGTCTGTTCTTTTCCCTGCCAGTTTGATCCTCACAGTCCAACACTCGCACTATCTACTCAGGACCAGATGGCTTCAAATACGAGTGTTTACAAAGCTATTAAGCTGAAGAAACGCTGCCTCGCTAACTACTAGCACAAACATTTGGCACGAGAACAGACCGCAACCATTTGTCACAAATGTGAAGGGAAAAGAAAACCCAGCAAGACATCCAGGACAACGAATGCTGGAGGATATTTAAATTTTGAGTGACCCCTTGTTACCGAAACTGTCATTTAATTAGTTGGTTAAGGCTAACATTTTGATCAAAGTTTTAGTAAATGTCAGGAATTGGATAAGAAACAAGTGATCCTTTCCATTAAGTTATTTTATGTTAATGTTACCAGGCTTAAGACTTCTAAGTGTATATGCCAGCAGCTCCACCTACAGAGACAAAGACAGTAGAGAAATGACAAGAGGGTTCGTCTCCGGGTGTGGGAAATATGGACTAAAATAAATATGGTGTACAGTTGTGATCAAAATTATTCAACCCCCACAAAATTTTGGTGTTTTAGCAAGTTGGACATTTATTCCGTATTTTGTTTATAGTCATATCAAATAAAGATGTGTTAAATAGACAAATGCAACTTAAATTGTAACACTGTATTTTACAAAATACCAAAAAAGGACATTTTTCTTATCTCATTGACAAAATTATTCAACCCCCTAGTTACATGCATCTTTAGTACTTAGAAGAACACCCTTTGGCAGTAATTACATTCTTCAAACGTGATACATAACCGGACACAAGCTTCTTGCAACGATCTACAGGTATTTTAGCCCATTCCTCTTGGGCAAAGGCCTCCAGTTCATTCATATTATTGGGCTTGCATGCTGCAATTGCCTTCTTCAAGTCCCACCACAGGTTTTCTATGGGATTTAGGTCTGGCGACGTTGAAGGCCGCTCCAGAGTCTTCCAGCCCTTCTTCTGCAACCACTCTGATGTTGATTTGGAGGTATGCTTGGGATCGTTGTCCTGTTGGAAGGTCCAACGTCTCCCAAGCCTCAGCTTCGTCACTGACTTCATGACATTTGCAGCTAATATATCCTGGTAGGAAATAGATATCATAATGCCTTGAACGTGCTGGAGATTCCCGGTACCTGAGGCAGAGAAACAGCCCCAGAGCATGTTTGATCCCCCACCATGCTTAACAGTAGGGAAGGTATTCTTCTCTTTGTAAGCTTCAATTTTTCTCCTCCAGACATAACATTGATTCATAGGCCCAAAGAGTTCCAGTTTTGTCTCATCACTCCATAGAACAGTTTCCCAAAACCTTTGGGGTTTGTCCAGATGATTTTTGGCATATTGGAGTCTATTTCTCTTGTGCCTGGTAGTCAGAAGTGGGGTGCGCCTGGGAGTTCTGGCATGGAGGCCTTCATCTCGTAGTGCGCGCCTTATTGTCTGGGACGAAACCTGCGTTCCCCCCTCTGCAATGTCCTGTTGTAGTTCCTCAGCTGTTACCCGGGGGGTTTTCACCACTGTATGCTTTAAATACCGGACAGTAGTTGCACACAGCATCCTCTTTCTACCACGCCCAGGTAGTGTTTCCACTATGCCTTTTGTGCCTTTAGCTTTAAACTTGCGAATTATGCTCCCAACTGTGTCTCTTGGAATGTGTAATGTCTTTACTATTTTCTTATATCCATATCCTTTCTTATGAAGAGAAATTACCTCCTCTCTTGACTTCTTTGACCACTCCCTGGACTTCTACATGTTGCAAATACACCATTGACCATCTACAAGAAGCTGAGCATCACAGTCTTTTTCAATCAGTTTAATTGTTGCTCGTTATGGTTCTAATCACATCTACAGGTGTTTTCAACACCTGATTGAAAAGACCTTATTCAAATTCTGTTCTTAAGAGTTATGATCTTCAAGGGGTTAAATAATTTTGTCAATGAGATATTAAGAGAAATGACACTGTTTGGTATGTTACAAAATATAATGTTGTAATCCAAGTTGCATTTGTCTATTTAATGCATCTTTATTTGATATGACTATGAACAAAATACGGAATAATTGTCCAACTTGCTAAAACACCAAAATTGTGTGGGTGTTGAATAATTTTTATCACAACTGTACATATTGCAGCCTCCAGCGGTAACAAAATATATATCACATTATTTTACTTGGTAAATACATAGAAGCAATTAAAAATGGGTTACAAAGGCTACTAAATTAGCTGCTGGGGTATTACATCAATTCCGGTTGTATTTTCTCAAAACTATTATTAATAGAATGGTTAATTTATTGTTTATATTAGGTTACTTTATGTTGTATCTATACTTCTCTTAAAATCTAAAATCACTTATTCTTCTGTTGTTTGGATAATTTACTTTAGTTTTGGAAGATACCATAAATGTGGGTATTGATCCATTACCAACTAGTTACTGGGGCAGTATTGGTCATACCAATGCTGATACTTCAAATTTTTAGGATCGCTGAATGATTGCAATTTTGATTAGAAAAAAACACAGGATGGTGGTGTAGGAATATCAAAACCCTTTTTTTTTTAATTTATGACCACCTATTGGCCTTGACTTAAATAGTTAATTTTTTGTTCTTAAAGTCCTCTTACTTACCAGTATTTCCTGAGTTTGTATACAATAACAACAACAACAAAATAACTTTTGATTGTAAGTAATATCAATCAAACACTGTGGTATCAATCTGGTACTATGTTTGGTGTTGTTACTCTGATATTTGTATCAATTCACCCACTTAACATATCCTCTTAATGTTTAGTTATTCCTCGTCCTCAAGAGATGATGTTTATATGAAAATTTACTTTATTTGCCGCCATGGAGGCGAGGATTACTGACTTAGATAGTGCTTTGCAGTTGAACTGTGGACAAACATTAGCCCCCAGCAAGAATGCTTCATTGCTTTGAGGACGCGGTTATTTACTTGTGCTAATGTGTCAGCATAAGGGATGTGGGAAAAAATCGATTCGAATTTGAATCGCGATTCTCACATTGTGCGATTCAGAATTGATTCTCATTTTTAAAAAATCTAATTTTTTTATTTTTATTCAATCCAACAAAACAATACATAGCAATACCATAACAATGCAATCCAATTCCAAAACCAAACCTGACCCAGCAAAACTCAGCACTGCAATAAACAGAGCAATTGAGGGAAGACACAAACACGGCACAGAGCAAACCAAAAGTAGTGAAACAAAAATGATTATCAACAACAGTATCAATATTAGTTATAATTTCATTTTAGCAGTGATTAAAAATCCCTCATTGACATTATCATTAGACATTCATAAAAATAAAAAAAAAAGGACAATAGTATCACAGTGGCTTACACTTGCATCGCATCTCATAAGCTTGACAACACACTGTGTCCAATATTTTCACAAAAATAAAATAAGTCATATTTTTGGTTCGATTAAGTTAAAACAAAAGTACATTATTTTAATCAGTTGATAAAACATTGTCCTTTACAATTACAAAAGCATTTTACAAAAATCTACTATTCTGCTTGCATGTCAGCAGACTGGGGTAGATCCTGCTGTAATCCTATGTATTGAATGAATAGAGAATCCTTTTATATCGGGAAACTAATTGTTTTTTAATCAAGAATCGTGTTGAATTGGGAAAAAAAATCGATTTTGAATCGCATTGTGACCCCAAGAATCGATATTGAATCGAATCGTGGGACACCCAAATATTCGCAGCCCTGGTCAGCATGCATTATCACAATATAATGATACTATTAAAAGCTCTAAATGTATTTCATCTCGTCCATGTCACGCATCAATAGTTCATTCTGTTGATTCATTGCGCGACTGAAGGTGCTGAGATCGATGCAAAGAGTGAACCCTCTTGCAGCTTGTTTGGTGGAATTTGGTGAAAACTTTCAGGAAATGTTTTTGAAGTAAAATATTGTGATTAGATTGTGCAGGTAACAGATCACTGTCTGAATTCAGTATTTTTAAAAGGATTCTTCACCATTGAGAGGTAGGGCCTGGCGGTGGTCTGCGCTCTCAGAGTGCTTTTCTAGTTGTCTTTGTTTTTCATTGAAAATGTTCCCACATACTGTAGTTATGAATTGTAATATCCTCCTATAAACCCATGTCTTCTGCAGTAGATTTTGGTCTATTTATTTTGTCAGAAATACACATTTTCTGGGGAAAAACAGCCCAGTTGTGCAAAACACAATTGTCCATAGCAGAGGACGCTAGTTCCCATAAGGATACATAAACCACAAATGAACCTTAGTTATTTTTGTTTGTTATCAAATATCTCTCATTGTGTGAAAGTAAAAAGTACTACGGCAGGTGAAAAGAAAAAATAATAAGTCTTGAGAAAAATGTTGCAATGCTTGGAGAATAACATTGTGATACCACAAGAATAAAGTTGTATTTTCCGTGGACAATGGAATACAACATTTAAATGACTACAGCAGGGATAAATAAAAATGGGCTTCCACAAATGTTTTAATATAAATTAACAGGTCTGGAATACGGTAAATATAATTCATATGACGTGTAGTAAAAATGGCATAAAAAGACTTATTGGAAAATGGATACAGTAAATAATTTCATTTTTCCTTCAACAAACTGCAGCTCTCCAGTTCCGGCAGTACTTGTGTAACCCAAGACCATGCTTGACTGAGGGCAAGACCGTTTTCGTCACTTTATACTGTTATACAAGCTGTACACTGATTATTCTTAAGTATATTTGTTTTCTATATTTTACTGCCCCGTTTGGAAAGTATAGTGTAATAATAAGGCCTGCTAAATGTGAGTGTGCTCACTTTTGTCACATACTGTACTTCTTAATTTGCGAAAGGCTCAGTAGCGGACTGGAGATGCTGCAGGTCCAATGAGTAGGGGACAGAAATTCCACCACTGTGTTCTCTACAGGTGTGAAAGGACTGCGTGACACGTATACTTACAAAATGATGCTATTGTGCGTCCATGTGCTGTTTAAGTCGCACAGGCAGCTCATCCAGCGATGACAGCCGATGCTCTTTAGGGACATCACGTCGCTCAAAGGGGCTTTTTCGGTCCAAAAGGAAGCCATGGATACCGACCGAGCGTGACGCCAGGTAATCGTTCACGTAGTGGTCCCCGACGTGCGCTACGCTGGCAGCCGGCACGCCGCACTTCTGCAGTGCCTGGTTAAAAATGGCCGCCTCGGGCTTCTCTACACCTGCTCCTTCTGACGTCACCAGGAAGCTGAAGTGAGACAGCAGCCCACAACTGTGTAGGATGGCTTCAAGGCGGTTGTCAAAGTTGGAAACCACTCCCAGCTGCAGTCCCAGCAAGGAGCAGTTCTCCAAAGCCACCTTTGAGTCTGGAAATACCTCAAATGAGACAACACGAATTGTCTTTTGGGCCCTGTAACTTGCATATGGATGGAAGAATCACATCATACTTCATTTACCTCCCAGTTCTCTGCTTTGCTGAAGTTCTGGTATAGATGGTGGGCCATCGTATTCAGTATGGCCGGGTCCCGCACCTTGCACAGGGAGAAGGTGGCTTTCACCACTGCCTTCCACCAAGACTGTCCATCCAGTCCGTGAGTGATGCCGTAGTTTGGGAATGTGCTGGAATGATGTCGATACGCCTGACTGAAAGCAGCGTTGACCTCCGCAGGGTTGAGGCTGAGGCCCATTCGTTTAGCCTCATCACAGTATTGTTCTCCGACAGAGGAACGCACCTTCAGCAGAGTGTCTTTTACATCCCACAGCACCCACCGCAGAGGAGCGCGCATGACACCTGCAGAGGTGTGACACAAGACAACTTAATCGATGGAAATCCAATGTCACTGAGAATCCTGCACTGTGGAGAAATGAAATAGCAGGAAAACTCTCAAACAACCCAAACACTTAGGGTAAAACTATTTAGGAAAATAATTACATTTGCTGCCATGACGTCTTAAAAAGTCTAATATGAAAATGTAGAATGAGGGTCTGTATTAGATGCATAGTACTTTATTGATTCCTTCAGGAGAGTTCCTTTAGGAAAATTGTTTATATATGTATTGTTTATGGGCAACTGTCTCTACAATGAGTAATAGACCGAGAATGATGGCATGAAGACTGAATCACGTAAATGGTCTAAGTGGACAACTATTCTAGTTCCCTGCACTGAGAACATGCTTGTTATTCCGTGGAAATTCAATTAAACTTGAGTGTGGGAACATGCAGAACTTTTATTAACTGACAAGCATCCTCAAGTGGGTTGATGAATAACACTATTGATGCATCTTCCATCTGTAACAATTAATTAAAGCACACATATGTTATTTTTACCTTAAGTGTTTATTTATCTAAATCAGGGGTGTTAAACATACGGCCAAAGGGCCGGATCAGGCCAGCGAACAGGTTTTATCCGGCCCGCGGGATGAGTTTGCTAAGTATAAAAATTAACCTAAAATTTTGGAAGGAATGAAACAACTGTTCTAAATGTGTCCACTGAATGTCGCAATAACAATTTTTTGTATCTTTGTAGATGATGCTACATATGTACAGAATAAACCACATGATGACAGGGGTCGGGAGCCTTTTTGGCTGAGAGAGCCATGAAAGCCAAATATTTTAAAATGTATTTCCGTGAGAGCCGTATAATATTGTTAACCCTGAATACATCTGTCAGGTTCAAACACTGATGACATATTAAACAGACAAGAAGCAAGGAATTAAACAGAGACAGGATTCAGTTTAGCTCAATGAGGAGAAACGCTTAGACCTGTACTCTTGTACAGTGTCGCCCCACGCTCTGACAAGAGAATTCTACGCCTCCTCTTTTATTTGGACTTTCCCTGATTACAACAACTAAATGTGTGCATCTCGTATTCTTTTTAATAACATTGTTATTCTGAAGCTGACCAATTATAAATAAAATACATTTGACCATTAATGCGACTTCTTGAACAGGTGCGATAGAAACGGATGGATGGATTAAAATGCATGAGAATGTTTTATATTTTGAACTTTATTTTTGACACTGTGATTACTAGCAGACATATTCATTACTTATCGTGTTAAACAATGTCAGCTAAGATTTATCTGACAGCCAGACGCAATCATCAAAAGAGCCACATCTGGCTCTAGAGCCATAGGTTCCCTACCCCTGTGTTAGTACATCAGTCGAGGAAAATTATCAAACTACACAAATAACGCTCGACATCTATTGCTTTCGGTCCCCCCTGGGGGTGCGGGGGGGTTGCCCACATATGCGGTCCTCTCCAAGATTTCTCATAGTCACTTTAACCGACGTCCCACTGGGGTGAGTTTTTCCTTGCCCTTATGTGGGCTCTGTACCGCAGATGCAGCCCTTTGAGATACTTGTGATTTAGGGCTAGAAGTTAAGTCCCTACCTTTAGTCAAAAGTGATTTATGACCCCCCATAAAACAATGATTTATGACCCTCAAGGTCAAAGGTCAATGATTTATGACCCCTCAAGGTCAAATGTTAATGATTTATGACCCCTCAAGTTCAAAGGTCAAAGTCAAAGATCAGGTTCAAAGGTCAGGTTCAAATGTCAAGGTCAAGTGGGTGTGGCTTACCCGGAAGAGGGTGGAGTTAAGACCTGCGGTGGGAGTGGTTAAACCAGGAAGAGGGTGGAGTTTTAAACAGAAAGAGGGCAGAGTTAAGACCTGCGGTGGGAGTGGTTAAACCAGGAAGAGGGTGGAGTTAAGACCTGACAGGGAACAGAGGAGGGTTCAGTTTTTTTAAGAAAGCAATGTCATCTGAGCAGCATGTGACCATATATTTGATAGTTTAAATGTTTACGATCGTTTGAAACAACTTCCAGATTTCGATGTATTGATGGCTGGGAATGTTACGTGTGGAGATGTGGACACGCACGCACTTCACACACACACACACACACACACACACACACACACACACACACACACACACACACACAAACACACACACACACACACACACACACACACACACACACACACACACACACACACACACAAACACACACACACACACACACACATTCGTACGCACTGTTATTACCATGTTATTAGACATTGTCTTAGTCATTATTTGGAGCTTTATACGTTAGCGTAAAGACTTTGTTCGATTCGGTCATGATTAGTGAAACGCCTGTTTCGATTGATAAAAATAATAAAACTTACATTGACGCTCCGCAAAAAAGTCGAGTGTTTCTAAATCGTATTCAGTTTTCAGCTAAAAGAAAGAAGAGACGGAAGCCCTTTCTCGATATTTTCATCGTTATCTACCGTGGATTGGGAAGTTTTTGGTGGACACGCACACACACACGCACACACACACACACACACGCACGCACGCACGCACGCACGCACGCACGCACGCACGCACGCACGCACACACACACACACACACACACACACACACACACACACACACACACACACACACACACACACATTCGTACGCACTGAAACAACTTCCGTACCTCACGAAAACATATTTAAACAGATGGAAAAAACTATCGCAGAACACAGTGTCACGTAGCAACTGGTCTTTACGGTCGTTTGAATCAACAGGTCAGTTTGGGGGACAAAAGGAGGGTTCAGTTTTTACTGACTTCCCATCTGACAGTTTAAATGTTTATGACCGTTTGAATCAACAGGACACGCACGCACACACACACACACGCACGCACACACACACACACACACACATACACACACACACGCACACACACACACACACACACACACACACACACCATTACCTCTGCTTTACCATGTTATTAGACATTGGTTTAACTCCATTTAAGCATTTAAACGTTAAAAGCATTGCACTTGTACGACGTTGTAATACTTTTTTTTTACCAGCCGATGACGACGAAGTGAAAGACGATGAACTTTGCTTAAACAGTCTTACAAAGTTGGAAGATGATTATCGAGGTGTGTTTAAACCTTCGAATTATTTAATATTGTGTGTATTCATTATTTTGTTTTATAGAGGATTTGCCGTAAGATCCTAACGCGATCGTTTTAACACAATCGCAGTCTGGTGAGTCAAATGATTCTCATTTTACAAGAAAAAAAACATGCGGTATACGATACATATATACATATATTTACTTACATCTCCGGCTCGCTGGTCTCCCTTAAAGCTGGCGGGTCCGTCAACGGCCGTTCCAGGCAGAGGAGAAGGCTTGATTGTGCCAAAGACTCCAGACATCGAATCCTTGCTCCGAGGGGAAATCATCGAAAACGACGGTGAATGTCCGACAGGCACCCGCTGTAAGTTTTTCTCGTTTTCTGTAAGCTTTTTTAAGATTCTCAGGAGCTTTAAAGAGCTCCTCTCATTCCAATGTCTTTCGCTCAAATGAATTTCGCGCCTAAGGGGAATGGGCGGGGACTGATTCCGGAGGTGGGCGGTTGTTTCCGCCAAGCAACCTTCTGGTTGAAATGGAGTGTGGATCAAGATGGATCCCTACTCTATATTCTTTTATTTAACCCAATGTTTTTTAAATACGTGTATAATGCTTTATATCCTATGTGTTGTGAATTCCATCCTACAATATCTTCCAAGGAACCCAAAGAAATGTTACCACACCTCCCGCTTTATTTATTCTATAGATTGCCTGAACTATTTCATAAACTAAATCTTGTCTTGTTTCTGATGCTATGTTTTTTATGCTCATCAATGCATTGTTGGACTGCGAGCACACAACTACTTTCCTTGCTTTGTTTTCCTCTATCCAGTTAACTGCCATATAAATTGCTACCAATTCCCCCGTAAAAACAGATAGTTTATCACTGATTATTTTATTTAATACTATGTTTCCTTGTGGGATAACTGCTACAGCTCTTACCTTTATTTTTTTTTTATATAGTTTTTGATGCATCCGTATATATCATATCTCAATCCATTTTTCTATCCGGTAACTATTTAAATTTCTATTCTTTAGTAATTGCATGTTTTCTTTTGGGTTATCAAACATCCACGGTGGTATTGCAGGCATTGGTACTGTAGGACTAACTTTAATATTGTCAATTTTAACTTTATTACATATGTCTCCTATAATCCACCCAAAACTATTCTTTTTTGTTTTCTCTTTTTCTTGGCAGATTGGTAACACTGGACAAGTCGGATATCCTTGCTTGGATCCTTTTAAAGTTGCCCGATAAACTGCTGAGAGTTGATCTCTCCTCTTGTCCAAAGGTTTTTCGTTCATTTTTACTTGTAATACTGGCACTAGGGTTGATGTAGTAGCTCCACAACATAACCTTAAAGCCTGTGACTGGATCCGGTCTATTTTCCCAAGTCATGTTTTTGAAGCAGATTGGTAAATAATGCATCCGTAATCAATAACAGATGGAATTAAAGTTATAAATATATACATGTATTGTTTTCAACGTTAACCTATCAGCCCCCCAATCATTACCCCTCAAAGCCCTCATTATATTTAACACCTTTTTACTTTTTCCCCTATTTTTTTATTTTCCGGAAGGAACACTCCTGAAGGAATAAATAAAGTACTATCTAATCTAATCTAATCAAATCTATTTTGCTGATGTGAGTTGACTAGTTCATATTTTTATCAAACCATATTCCTAAATATTTAAATACTTGTACCTCTTCTATATTTTCACCTTAGAGTTTTTATTTGGAGCTTGTTTGGTACTTTTGTCTTTGTAAAATGTATGACTTTTGTCTTTCCAACAGAGAATCTTAAACCTCAAGCCGTTCCCCAGTCTTGAACATTATTTACCACTTTGTTAGTTTTTTGATTATTTCTTTTGACTCTAAATAATATACTAGTCTTTCATTAATCTTTTTTTTTTTTCCATTACTTTTCCCCAAATTTATAATTTCCTGCCTCTTCCGGGTCTTACCCTGACTTGCATATTGGAATTGTTACCGCTAATTTTCCCCTCTGCCGGTCATTTTCCTTCTTCATATATCCTGTCATATCATTTCAAGACCACTTCTTTGACGATGCTACCTAAGTTTTTGATCATTTGATAACCCGCTAGGTCTTTCCCCGGTGACGTATTTTTAACCTTTTTCAAAATTCGAACCATTTCATTCAAAGAAAATGTCATATCCATAGTGTTGGTAAAGCTATTATCGTTGTCTTCCATCATTTCCCCAATATTTAAACTCATTGTTTTTTCTCTCTTTTGTTTTTCCACATTTCTCAAATTATCATTACTGTGCACTTTAACACATTTTTTTTGCTAAAGGTTCTGCTGTTTCTTTACCCGTGACTACATCTTCTTTAATAAATGTGGCACATCATCCTCTTTACCCTTCATTCCTATCTTTACGAATCGTTATATATCCTTTTATTATAAAGTTAAATTTTGGCTTCAGCCCTGTTTCTTGAATACAAATTATACGTGGTTTAGTTTTCATATTTTTAATATATCCCTTTAATTCATGTTCGGTTGCTATCAAACTTCTGGCATTCCACCGGACCATTAACAGGGTGTTGGAATGTGGTAACATGACTCCGTCACGTCTACTCTCCGTAGTACAGCTTGCACCCGGTACCAAGATAGTTCTTTCAACAACTTTGATGCTGCTTTGACAATTATTTTGATCTTCTCAGTCTTATTTTTACTTTCATTTTGTATCAAAGCTGAGTTGTGCTCTCTGGTTTATTTTGCAAATGAACCGACAGAACATGATCATGTACAAGACTCGCCTACCCACAATGCACTGCAACCCAACGCTCCTGGTCGGATGTTTTTTTCGGGGTTCATGGAGAGATGCGGTAAAGAGTGGTAGCCAAGACACACGGTCACACACGGTCACACACGGTCACACACGGTCACACACGGTCACACACGGTCACACTCGGCAATTATTTTGACCTGGGGAGCAGATATAGAGGAAAAAAAATTTGTCTGGGGGGCCGGGATATCTGATTTTCAGGTACAAAAAACTTCACAATGACACAAAATAAACACAACAGTTAAACCTCACACTAAAAAACAAGACATTGACTTGTACGTTCAAAAGACAGAATAGAACAAGTCAAGACATGCAATGCCATCTACAAAATGTTATGTAAATGTTAGTCATTACACACGCAGCTATGGTTTTGATGTATTTGTTACAGACATGTTTACGTCAAGTAACATCACATGGTTCCATTTGCACCTTTCAACAAATCTGAAAAGGAATATTAAGAAGTAAAACTTATATTTAATCCTACCTCTTCTCCGAGCACACGGTGACCGTACATACGGGTCGAAAAATGTTGACCTAATTCAGCATTTCTCAAAGTGTGGGGAATAGAGACATGACAGGTGGGGCGCGAGGAAAGGGAGGAAATTTTTTATTTTTGATTTTTTTTTTACTATGCTTTCATTTTCTATACACACTGTAAATCACTTTGTGATTCTGTCTGTGAAATCCGCCGTATAAATAAATGTAAATTACTTATTTTTCCTGTAGGCTTTAAATTTCTCGGCAGGAGCGAAAGTTTGACAGACATAGCAACAGTAACTTTTGCAGGCAGGGCTAAGAGGAACAAACTTTCGCGCGGATGGGTAGCAGGCTAATGTGCGGACCACAATTACACAAAATGGATACATTTGCAACTCGCACCTCAAAGGTCTGCGGAGAAACAAAAATATGACGGGTCTAATCAAACAAAAAGTCAACCTAAAAGAAAATATGGCGAAGGGTATCTTGCTCTTGGATTCACGGCAGCGGAGGTGGGGGCAGAGGAGAGACCCCTGTGTGTTCTTTGTCTAAAACGGCTAGCAGCAGACAGCCTGAGACCCAACAAAGCAAAGAGACAACTCGAGACCACACATGATGTCCAATAAATTGTTTTGTTGGGGCGATGGGGGTAGGTGGGCCTTGAGTGTAAAGTGGTGATGACAGAAAAAAAAAAGTTTGAGAAGCCCTGACCTAATTGTACGGATCTCACTTTAAACGGCAAACCGATCATTTAAATGTTTTCACTTTGAATATGAAACGAGGAGTAAAATGTACAATATTATCAATTATTTCACAAGGACATGTTTTAAGGATATTGTACAGTATCATTAAATCTAAAATGAATGTGATCACTTTCAGGATCATTTTATTTTTAGCCAGTAAACAACTGTTATGTACTTTTGAATCGGGTTTTCAAAAAAAAAAAAAGGGAGGGACAATCAAGGATCAACAATGGCACGACTTTCACTAACTTGCGTGAGGTCAAAAGACAAGAGATTTTAGACCAATGCTGCTTTGGATCTGTTCCTGCTAAACTAGTAAGTGACTTTCAATGCTCAAATCAGAATAATAATACTAATTTTAGCTACTGGAAATTTGTGTGGTAGCAATAAATACCCACCAGCGCGATACTTTGCAGTTCCACACTGACCAACCACGCAACAAACTCAAAAGAACTGTACAAGGAAAAACAATGCAGTGACTTCAAACTGCAAATATAAGGTTTGAGTAAAATATGTAGGTTGGTGTGAATGTTGTCCGTCTATGTTGACCCTGCAATGAGGGGGCGACTTGTCCAGGGTGTACACCTCCTTCCACCCGATTGTAGCTGAGATAGGCGCCAGCGACCCCCACGTCCCCAAAAGGGAATAAGTGGTAGAAAACGAATGTAGGTTCCTACTGTGGAAAGTTCAGTAATACAGAATCATTGTGGCATTATCGTGTCAGTTGGACGCTATATGCGCTAGTCCTCATGGTAAATGTGGTTTTCCTTTTGGGAAAACGCCATCGCTTTGGTTCACTGGTGCGGCCAATATAAACCAAAACTGAAAATTCTTAAGTGGGGCTTTAAGTAGAGTTTATAAATCTTGTATCTGTGCCACATATAGCCTTATTTCAGTGTCAACAGTCTCCAGCTTACTTGCTACACATGTTTTGGCTCTGCCCATCCCTGTGCAGTTATTGGACCGACATTTTTAATACTTTGTCTGATGTTGTAATTACCTACTAGGCCTTCTTTGCCTTTATTTGTTGTTGTATCTTTATGTTAGCAATTGGGACTTTTTGAATGAAATTGTCTGTGGCTCCATGTTAACGAAGTTGCCTGTACTATTTGACTGATGCATTTTATTGATTGATTTATTAGCAGTAATTGCACAAAGGCATTCTTCTTCTTTTAGTTTTCTGACAGCACGTAGGCGTTCGCATCAACTTTCGTCTTTTTAACAAATGGGTAAAGGGGGAATGATGTATGCCGTAAAACTAGTTGGCACATTTAATATTTAATAATAATGAATATTGTAAAATTCTATAATTTTTGTTATTTAAAGGGGAAAACCCGATTCAAAAGTACATAACAGTTGTTTACTGGCTAAAAATAAAATGATCCTGAAAGTGATCACATTCATTTTAGATTTAATGATACTGTACAATATCCTTAAAACATGTCCTTGTGAAATAATTGATAATATTGTACATTTTACTCCTCGTTTCATATTCAAAGTGAAAACATTTAAATGATCGGTTTGCCGTTTAAAGTGAGATCCGTACAATTAGGTCAGGGCTTCTCAAACTTTTTTTTTTCTGTCATCACCACTTTACACTCAAGGCCCACCTACCCCCATCGCCCCAACAAAACAATTTATTGGACATCATGTGTGGTCTCGAGTTGTCTCTTTGCTTTGTTGGGTCTCAGGCTGTCTGCTGCTAGCCGTTTTAGACAAAGAACACACAGGGGTCTCTCCTCTGCCCCCACCTCCGCTGCCGTGAATCCAAGAGCAAGATACCCTTCGCCATATTTTCTTTTAGGTTGACTTTTTGTTTGATTAGACCCGTCATATTTTTGTTTCTCCGCAGACCTTTGAGGTGCGAGTTGCAAATGTATCCATTTTGTGTAATTGTGGTCCGCACATTAGCCTGCTACCCATCCGCGCGAAAGTTTGTTCCTCTTAGCCCTGCCTGCAAAAGTTACTGTTGCTATGTCTGTCAAACTTTCGCTCCTGCCGAGAAATTTAAAGCCTACAGGAAAAATAAGTAATTTACATTTATTTATACGGCGGATTTCACAGACAGAATCACAAAGTGATTTACAGTGTGTATAGAAAATGAAAGCATAGTAAAAAAAAAATCAAAAATAAAAAATTTCCTCCCTTTCCTCGCGCCCCACCTGTCATGTCTCTATTCCCCACACTTTGAGAAATGCTGAATTAGGTCAACATTTTTCGACCCGTATGTACGGTCACCGTGTGCTCGGAGAAGAGGTAGGATTAAATATAAGTTTTACTTCTTAATATTCCTTTTCAGATTTGTTGAAAGGTGCAAATGGAACCATGTGATGTTACTTGACGTAAACATGTCTGTAACAAATACATCAAAACCATAGCTGCGTGTGTAATGACTAACATTTACATAACATTTTGTAGATGGCATTGCATGTCTTGACTTGTTCTATTCTGTCTTTTGAACGTACAAGTCAATGTCTTGTTTTTTAGTGTGAGGTTTAACTGTTGTGTTTATTTTGTGTCATTGTGAAGTTTTTTGTACCTGAAAATCAGATATCCCGGCCCCCCAGACAAATTTTTTTTCCTCTATATCTGCTCCCCAGGTCAAAATAATTGCCGAGTGTGACCGTGTGTGACCGTGTGTGACCGTGTGTGACCGTGTGTGACCGTGTGTGACCGTGTGTCTTGGCTACCACTCTTTACCGCATCTCTCCATGAACCCCGAAAAAAACATCCGACCAGGAGCGTTGGGTTGCAGTGCATTGTGGGTAGGCGAGTCTTGTACATGATCATGTTCTGTCGGTTCATTTGCAAAATAAACCAGAGAGCACAACTCAGCTTTGATACAAAATGAAAGTAAAAATAAGACTGAGAAGATCAAAATAATTGTCAAAGCAGCATCAAAGTTGTTGAAAGAACTATCTTGGTACCGGGTGCAAGCTGTACTACGGAGAGTAGACGTGACGGAGTCATGTTACCACATTCCAACACCCTGTTAATGGTCCGGTGGAATGCCAGAAGTTTGATAGCAACCGAACATGAATTAAAGGGATATATTAAAAATATGAAAACTAAACCACGTATAATTTGTATTCAAGAAACAGGGCTGAAGCCAAAATTTAACTTTATAATAAAAGGATATATAACGATTCGTAAAGATAGGAATGAAGGGTAAAGAGGATGATGTGCCACATTTATTAAAGAAGATGTAGTCACGGGTAAAGAAACAGCAGAACCTTTAGCAAAAAAAATGTGTTAAAGTGCACAGTAATGATAATTTGAGAAATGTGGAAAAACAAAAGAGAGAAAAAACAATGAGTTTAAATATTGGGGAAATGATGGAAGACAACGATAATAGCTTTACCAACACTATGGATATGACATTTTCTTTGAATGAAATGGTTCGAATTTTGAAAAAGGTTAAAAATACGTCACCGGGGAAAGACCTAGCGGGTTATCAAATGATCAAAAACTTAGGTAGCATCGTCAAAGAAGTGGTCTTGAAATGATATGACAGGATATATGAAGAAGGAAAATGACCGGCAGAGGGGAAAATTAGCGGTAACAATTCCAATATGCAAGTCAGGGTAAGACCCGGAAGAGGCAGGAAATTATAAATTTGGGGAAAAGTAATGGAAAAAAAAAAAAGATTAATGAAAGACTAGTATATTATTTAGAGTCAAAAGAAATAATCAAAAAACTAACAAAGTGGTAAATAATGTTCAAGACTGGGGAACGGCTTGAGGTTTAAGATTCTCTGTTGGAAAGACAAAAGTCATACATTTTACAAAGACAAAAGTACCAAACAAGCTCCAAATAAAAACTCTAAGGTGAAAATATAGAAGAGGTACAAGTATTTAAATATTTAGGAATATGGTTTGATAAAAATATGAACTAGTCAACTCACATCAGCAAAATAGATTTGATTAGATTAGATTAGATAGTACTTTATTTATTCCTTCAGGAGTGTTCCTTCCGGAAAATAAAAAAATAGGGGAAAAAGTAAAAAGGTGTTAAATATAATGAGGGCTTTGAGGGGTAATGATTGGGGGGCTGATAGGTTAACGTTGAAAACAATACATGTATATATTTATAACTTTAATTCCATCTGTTATTGATTACGGATGCATTATTTACCAATCTGCTTCAAAAACATGACTTGGGAAAATAGACCGGATCCAGTCACAGGCTTTAAGGTTATGTTGTGGAGCTACTACATCAACCCTAGTGCCAGTATTACAAGTAAAAATGAACGAAAAACCTTTGGACAAGAGGAGAGATCAACTCTCAGCAGTTTATCGGGCAACTTTAAAAGGATCCAAGCAAGGATATCCGACTTGTCCAGTGTTACCAATCTGCCAAGAAAAAGAGAAAACAAAAAAGAATAGTTTTGGGTGGATTATAGGAGACATATGTAATAAAGTTAAAATTGACAATATTAAAGTTAGTCCTACAGTACCAATGCCTGCAATACCACCGTGGATGTTTGATAACCCAAAAGAAAACATGCAATTACTAAAGAATAGAAATTTAAATAGTTACCGGATAGAAAAATGGATTGAGATATGATATATACGGATGCATCAAAAACTATATAAAAAAAAAATAAAGGTAAGAGCTGTAGCAGTTATCCCACAAGGAAACATAGTATTAAATAAAATAATCAGTGATAAACTATCTGTTTTTACGGGGGAATTGGTAGCAATTTATATGGCAGTTAACTGGATAGAGGAAAACAAAGCAAGGAAAGTAGTTGTGTGCTCGCAGTCCAACAATGCATTGATGAGCATAAAAAACATAGCATCAGAAACAAGACAAGATGTGACGCTTGTGTGGCATTGTAATGCCGGATTGGTTCTTCCGGGGATGCGTCGAAGCGATGAACACAACAAGGTAAGTTATAAATGGATTTATTAAATAATAAAAGGCTAGGAACAAAAACACTGCTGTAAAGAGAAAGCAAACCAAAAACAGAAAAACAGTTCCTCAGCATGTGAGCTGGAATCAACAAATGGCTTAGCGTAAAAGCTAGCGAGAATATACATACAAAGATGCAGGTCGAGAGTCGTCACTGTTGCGCGTGGGCAAATTAGGATCCGAGGAAGACTGAACAGAAAAGGCTGGCTTATAAAGGAGGGTGATTAGCTGAAGCAGGTGTGCGGTACGAGTGTAGCAGGTGAACTAATGAGTAACCAGAGTGATGGGCAAAACAGGAAATAAACGGGTCAGACTGAGAATGAAAACAAAAATGGAAATAACAAACACGTGAAGATCTGAGCAGCAGATCGCAACAGTATTCCCCCCCAACAAAAGACAGATACCAGATGTCTCAAAAACACAAACAAAAACTTGAACCCCCTCCCCAAAACCAGAAAGTCCACAAACGAAGGGAGGGCGGAGGGAGGCCACGGTGGAGGGTCGCCAGATCGCATGTCCCCGAATCCACCGAGGACACATCATGTGGCGGCGGCGGGTGGACCGCTGCTGCCGAAAAAGTTTTGGCGGGCGACCTCGAAAAGGCCACATTAGTGGCCGCCTCGCAGGATGAGGTGCCCGGCGAGGCGGACGACCCGGGCACGGCCACATCCGTGGCCGACATGGAGGAGGGAGTATCTGGCGAGGAGGATGACCTCGCAGAGGCCACGCCCGTGGTCGACGTGGTGGACGACGCCTCAGCACCGAAATCCCAGCAGGCTTGGAAGCAGCAGACGAGGGTGCGGGGACTGCAGCCAAAGCAGGCCCGAGTGCAGCTGGCGAGGATGATGCGGGTGCTGCAGCCGAAGGAGTCGTCGGAGGCGGCCTGGGAGCCGCAGGAGTCGTCGGAGGCGGCCTGGGAGCCGCAGGAGTCGTCGGAGGCGGCCTGGGAGCCGCAGGAGTCGTCGGAGGCGGCCTGGGAGCCGCAGGAGTCGTCGGAGGCGGCCTGGGAGCCGCAGGAGTCGTCGGAGGCGGCCTGGGAGCCGCAGGAGTCGTCGGAGGCGGCCTGGGAGCCGCAGGAGTCGTCGGAGGCGGCCTGGGAGCCGCAGGAGTCGTCGGAGGCGGCCTGGGAGCCGCAGGAGTCGTCAGCGTAGAAGCAAACGGCGACGTCGTAGAGGCAGGCGTATTAGTCGTCGGCAGTGCTTGGCGGCGTGGAGCTGGTACCGGCGCTTGGCGGCGTGGAGCTGGTACCGGCGCTTGGCGGCGTGGAGCTGGTACTGGAGTAGGCTCCAGCCCTGTCGACACAGTTGTAGGCTCCAGCCCCGTTGTCGACGTTGGTGTGGGCTCCAGCCCCGTCGTCGACACTGGTGCTGGAGTAGGCTCCAGCTCTGGAGCTGGTACTGGAGTGGGCTCCAGCTCTGGAGCTGGTACTGGAGTGGGCTCCAGCTCTGGAGCTGGTACTGGAGTGAGATCCAGGCTAAAGTCTGTAACTGGTATGAGAACCAGTTCTGGGTCGGAGGCTGGTGTGAGAACCAGGTGGGAGTCTAGTGCTGGCTTGAGAACCAGGCTAGAAACATTTTCTGGTGTGAAAACCAGGCGAGAGTCTAATTCTGGCTTGAAAACCAGGCGAGAGTCATGTGCTGGTGTGAGAACCAGACTGGGAGCAGTGCAGAACACCGGTGGTGGAGGACGTGCTGGAGGTAATGACCTCGCGAGTCCGAACACCGGTGGAGGAGGTCTACAAGGCCGTTGAGACTTGGCCGGGGGAAAAACAGGTGGAGGAGGTCTACAAGGCCGTTGAGATTTGGCCGGGGGAAAATCAGGTAGAGGAGGTCTACAAGGCCGTTGAGACTTGGCCGGGGGAAAAACAGGTGGAGGAGGTCTACAAGGCCGTTGAGATTTGGCCGGGGGAAAAACAGGTGGAGGAGGTCTACATGGTGGCTGTGGTTTAGAGGGTAGTATCTGTGCTACCTCCGTAGCACAGCTATAGGTCATAGCCCCTTCCTCCAGACGGGGATCCCAGACCCGTTCCCTATGGTCAGGGACTGACCTTAAGGGAGGGTGGTGGGAGGCTTGGAGGCGGGCCGACTCCTCCCCTTTAATTTGTCCAGAATTTCCTTTAGAAAAGGGAGGAAACACCTTGGACTTGGCCGGAGAATGAGGTTTTAAAGGAGGTGTAGGAGAAAAACTAGGTGACTGAGGTTGACTAGAATAATAAGAAAAAATATCCTGATAATTCTGTATCTTGTCATGAATGTTATTGATATTCAAAAAAGGTTGGGAATGAGAATTACTGTCCACAATATAAAAATCTTCTGAAAAAATGTCATCAACAGAGGCCGGTGTTGCGTCACCGGTGGGCGTTCCCCAATTGACGTCATCGCTTGTGTCAGAAAAAGTGTCATGGCAGCTTAAGGAATGATTTGAAAAAAAACAAGCAGGATTACCGGTAATGACGGGTGAATCCTGGACGGGGTGAAACTTGCTGTGTCCATGGGGAGGAATAAGTGGTGCTGGAACATTACTGCCGTGCGGGGGGCCTCTCCACTGGACCCCCCGCCTCTTCGGGGCAGCGCGAACGGCTTCGGAGGGGACTTCAGGCCCACAGTCAAGTCTTTCCTGCTCCCAAGCCACGAGCTCCAACCACAAACCCAAGTCGAAGGGTTCCTCCCGTGGTTTCGACGCGGAAAAACCATTTGATGCTCGGATCCTACTGTGACGCTTGTGTGGCATTGTAATGCCGGATTGGTTCTTCCGGGGATGCGTCGAAGCGATGAACACAACAAGGTAAGTTATAAATGGATTTATTAAATAATAAAAGGCTAGGAACAAAAACACTGCTGTAAAGAGAAAGCAAACCAAAAAACAGAAAAACAGTTCCTCAGCATGTGAGCTGGAATCAACAAATGGCTTAGCGTAAAAGCTAGCGAGAATATACATACAAAGATGCAGGTCGAGAGTCGTCACTGTTGCGCGTGGGCAAATTAGGATCCGAGGAAGACTGAACAGAAAAGGCTGGCTTATAAAGGAGGGTGATTAGCTGAAGCAGGTGTGCGGTACGAGTGTAGCAGGTGAACTAATGAGTAACCAGAGTGATGGGCAAAACAGGAAATAAACGGGTCAGACTGAGAATGAAAACAAAAATGGAAATAACAAACACGTGAAGATCTGAGCAGCAGATCGCAACACAAGATTTAGTTTATGAAATAGTTCAGGCAATCTATAGAATAAATAAAGCGGGAGGTGTGGTAACATTTCTTTGGGTTCCTTGGAAGATATTGTAGGATGGAATTCACAACACATAGGATATAAAGCATTATACACGTATTTAAAAAACATTGGGTTAAATAAAAGAATATAGAGTAGGGATCCATCTTGATCCACACTCCATTTCAACCAGAAGGTTGCTTGGCGGAAACAACCGCCCACCTCCGGAATCAGTCCCCGCCCATTCCCCTTAGGCGCGAAATTCATTTGAGCGAAAGACATTGGAATGAGAGGAGCTCTTTAAAGCTCCTGAGAATCTTAAAAAAGCTTACAGAAAACGAGAAAAACTTACAGCGGGTGCCTGTCGGACATTCACCGTCGTTTTCGATGATTTCCCCTCGGAGCAAGGATTCGATGTCTGGAGTCTTTGGCACAATCAAGCCTTCTCCTCTGCCTGGAACGGCCGTTGACGGACCCGCCAGCTTTAAGGGAGACCAGCGAGCCGGAGATGTAAGTAAATATATGTATATATGTATCGTATACCGCATGTTTTTTTTCTTGTAAAATGAGAATCATTTGACTCACCAGACTGCGATTGTGTTAAAACGATCGCGTTAGGATCTTACGGCAAATCCTCTATAAAACAAAATAATGAATACACACAATATTAAATAATTCGAAGGTTTAAACACACCTCGATAATCATCTTCCAACTTTGTAAGACTGTTTAAGCAAAGTTCATCGTCTTTCACTTCGTCGTCATCGGCTGGTAAAAAAAAAGTATTACAACGTCGTACAAGTGCAATGCTTTTAACGTTTAAATGCTTAAATGGAGTTAAACCAATGTCTAATAACATGGTAAAGCAGAGGTAATGGTGTGTGTGTGTGTGTGTGTGTGTGTGTGTGTGCGTGTGTGTGTGTATGTGTGTGTGTGTGTGTGTGTGCGTGCGTGTGTGTGTGTGTGCGTGCGTGTCCTGTTGATTCAAACGGTCATAAACATTTAAACTGTCAGATGGGAAGTCAGTAAAAACTGAACCCTCCTTTTGTCCCCCAAACTGACCTGTTGATTCAAACGACCGTAAAGACCAGTTGCTACGTGACACTGTGTTCTGCGATAGTTTTTTCCATCTGTTTAAATATGTTTTCGTGAGGTACGGAAGTTGTTTCAGTGCGTACGAATGTGTGTGTGTGTGTGTGTGTGTGTGTGTGTGTGTGTGTGTGTGTGTGTGTGTGTGTGTGTGTGTGTGTGTGTGTGTGTGTGTGTGCGTGCGTGCGTGCGTGCGTGCGTGCGTGCGTGCGTGCGTGCGTGCGTGCGTGCGTGTGTGTGTGTGTGTGTGTGTGCGTGTGTGTGTGCGTGTCCACCAAAAACTTCCCAATCCACGGTAGATAACGATGAAAATATCGAGAAAGGGCTTCCGTCTCTTCTTTCTTTTAGCTGAAAACTGAATACGATTTAGAAACACTCGACTTTTTTGCGGAGCGTCAATGTAAGTTTTATTATTTTTATCAATCGAAACAGGCGTTTCACTAATCATGACCGAATCGAACAAAGTCTTTACGCTAACGTATAAAGCTCCAAATAATGACTAAGACAATGTCTAATAACATGGTAATAACAGTGCGTACGAATGTGTGTGTGTGTGTGTGTGTGTGTGTGTGTGTGTGTGTGTGTGTGTGTGTGTGTGTGTGTGTGTGTGTGTGTGTGTGTGTGTGTGTGTGTGTGTGTGTGTGTGTGTGTGTGTGTGTGTGTGTGTGTGTGTGTGTGTGTGTGTGTGTGTGTGTGTGTGTGTGTGAAGTGCGTGCGTGTCCACATCTCCACACGTAACATTCCCAGCCATCAATACATCGAAATCTGGAAGTTGTTTCAAACGATCGTAAACATTTAAACTATCAAATATATGGTCACATGCTGCTCAGATGACATTGCTTTCTTAAAAAAACTGAACCCTCCTCTGTTCCCTGTCAGGTCTTAACTCCACCCTCTTCCTGGTTTAACCACTCCCACCGCAGGTCTTAACTCTGCCCTCTTTCTGTTTAAAACTCCACCCTCTTCCTGGTTTAACCACTCCCACCGCAGGTCTTAACTCCACCCTCTTCCGGGTAAGCCACACCCACTTGACCTTGACATTTGAACCTGACCTTTGAACCTGATCTTTGACTTTGACCTTTGAACTTGAGGGGTCATAAATCATTAACATTTGACCTTGAGGGGTCATAAATCATTGACCTTTGACCTTGAGGGTCATAAATCATTGTTTTATGGGGGGTCATAAATCACTTTTGACTAAAGGTAGGGACTTAACTTCTCTTATATACATTCATTTACTGACCTTTTTTGTAGTAAAATAGTGAAATGACATCCGTGAATGAGTGATACAACAGTTTTGTAATATGTAATTCATTAATTCAGTCATTATTAGCATACTGAGATGAAGAATATCTTATTTTCAATAAGGTTGAAGTTTTTCCTCTTCTTTGTACTTTATAAGCACTATTAATCTGAACAACCTCTTAAACTGGATCATATCAGTACAATTTTTAACTTCATTACTTAATCCATCAATCCACCCATCTTCTTCCACTTAACCGAGGTCAGGTCACGGGGGCAGCAGCCTAAGCAGGGAAGCCCAGACTTCCCTCTCCCCAGTCACTTTGTCCAGCTCTTCCCAGGGGAACCCAAGGCGTTCCCAGGCCAGCCGGGAGACATAGTCTTCCCAACGTGTCCTGGGTCTTCCCCGTGGCCTCCTACCGGTTGGACGTGCCCTAAATCCTGACCAGATGCCCGAACCACCTCATCTGGATCCTCTCCATGTGGAGTAGCAGCGGCTTTACTTTGAGGTCCCCTCGGATGACAGAGCTTCTCACCCTATCTCTAAGGGAGAGACCCACCACCCAGGCGGAGGAAACTCTTTTGTGCCGCTTGTACTCGTGATCTTGTCCTTTCGGTCATAACCCAAAGCTCATCACCATAGGTGAGGATGGGAACGTAGATCGACCGGTAAATTGAGAGCTTTGCCTCTCGGCTCAGCTCCTTCTTCACCACAACGGATCGATACAGCGTCCGCATTACGATCCGCCTGTCGATCTCACCATCCACTCTTCCCTCACTCGTGAACAAGACTCCGAGGTACTTGAACTCCTCCACTTGGGGCAGGGTCTCCTCCCCAACGCGCAGATGGCACTCCACCCTTTTCCGGGCAAGAACCATGGACTCGGACTTGGAGGTGCTGATTCTCATCCCAGTCGCTTCACATTCGGCTGCGAACCGATCCAGTGAGAACTGAAGATCCTGGCCAGATGAAGCCATCAGGACCACATCATCTGCAAAAAGCAGGAACCTAATCCTGCAGTCACCAAACGCGATCCCCTTAACGCCTTGACTGCGCCTCGAAATTCTGTCCATAAAAGTTATGGACTTGAATCCTGGAAGTCAGAATGAAAGTCTGATGTTCTTACAACAGAGCACTTCAGGGTTTCTTCACAACACGTAACAATAAATAAAAATGAAGCAAGATGCTTCTGGCAACATTTTACTTGCATATTTGACCCCGTTCTTGGAAATACTGGTAGATTTGATTGACATGTGTTGCTTTCTTGACACAGAGCCAGTTCAAAGCAATGTTCTCAAATGTTTAGCAGGGTTAAGGTCCAGTCTCTGGAACGGACATTCCAGAAACCTGCCTGAAACCCTTTGAAAACAGTTTTTATGTGTGTTTAATATTGTTGTCTTGTTGGAAAAGCTGCTTGTGTACAAAGATCAGCCTTTTCACTCTTGATTGGAGGTGAGGCAAAGTCTCATCTGACGTGTAAACTTTTCTCCCAAAACTGCTTTGGGTTCAAGCACTTGGTGGGCTTGAGGTTTGACAGTTTCCACTCTGTCACTAAACATGCTTCCATCCATCCATTTTCTACTGTTTATCCCTTAAAACCGGACAATTCAAGGCATGAGCCGACTACAGCAGTGATGAACAAACAATATGAAAGTAGGTTTGAGGTTCTCGGTCACATGACTAAAGCTACTGACAATTGAAATGTTCTTAGTGAGCCAATGACAAGTACTTTATTGACGGTCCCTTAAAGTAAAGCACTTGTCAGCAGGGACTGACAGACGTGGCATGAGTTTTCAAACAGTCAGCCTGGCTGGATGTTGAATGTCTGTTGAATATCCAACTTGGAACTCATTTGACCTCTGTTTGGCATTTGGAGATCACTCCAGCAGCACTGAGAGCAGTCTGAGTCAAACTACCTTGAGATAAATGTTGCAATTGTCAATGCCAACAAAGAAATGGACTCAAAAAAACGCTATAAAAGTTATGGTAGCTTGATGCTAATATACATTGGCTTTGCTATTGACATGCTACTGATTAGCATTAGCAATTTCTCATGACGTTAACACCCACCAAATGAGTTAATTAAAACTATAACTAAGATAAATGTTAGAATCAGACAGCTGTGTTGGGATGTCGCATGGCTGCAGTTGTGTGTCCCCGAGTATGCAAGAATCCAGGAGAGTTGCGTGGAGGTAAGATGAATTTAATACACAAAAGAAAATAACAAAAGCAAACATAAAGCAGTCGTGCAGATAAACGTTCTCAACATAATATTTATCATCGAGCACTGAGGAGTGCTCGAGTGAAACATAAATAGACTAGTGTGATTGACAGCAGGTGTGAACCGCTGCCAATCAACGAAAAGAGAAAAATAGTGCTCCGTGAATAAAAACAGGAAATACAACAAAATAAGAGCACTGAACCGGAAGTAAATACAAAAACACAAAAAACTAACAGAAATGAAGTGACACATCGTTACAGGACCTCCCCCTCAAGGAACAGATACCAGATGTTCCCTGGGAAAGAAAAAAAAATGGAAAAAAGTCCAAAATGTAAGGGAGGGTGGAGGGAGGATTTGGTGGAGGGTTGCCAAACCTCGTGTCCCCGCAGCCAGCGAGGGAAAGTCAGGTGGCGGCGCCGCGTAGAGCGCCGCTGGAACTGGCGAGGCGGGCGGCCAGGGAACGGCCAAATCACTGGCCGAAAAAGAGGAGAGTGCGCAGGGCACGGCCACATCCACGGCCGACGTAGAAGCGGGCGCGCTGAAGCAGGCCGGGAAGCAGAAGACGTAACCGGCGGCGTGGAAACCGCAGGCGTCATCGGCGGCGTGAAAGCGGCAGATGTCATCGGCGGCGTGAAAGCGGCGGATGTCATCGGCGGCGTGAAAGCGGCGGATGTCATCGGCGGCGTGAAAGCGGCGGATGTCATCGGCGGCGTGAAAGCGGCGGATGTCATCGGCGGCGTGAAAGCGGCGGATGTCATCGGCGGCGTGAAAGCGGCGGATGTCATCGGCGGCGTGAAAGCGGCGGATGTCATCGGCGGCGTGAAAGCGGCAGATGATGACGCCGGGCGAGGAGCAGCAAATGCCGGCCGAGGAGTAGCGGATGCCGGCGGTGACGAAGCCCGGCGTGGTGCTGCTCTTGGCGGTGGAGCCGTGCGTAGTGCTGCTGATGTCAGCGTTGCAGCTGTGCGTGGAGCCGGCGTTGGAACTCGGCGTGGAGCCGGCGTTGGGGCTAGGCGTGGAGCCGGCGTAGGGGCTAGGCGTGGAGCCGGCGTAGGGGCTAGGCGTGGAGCCGGCGTAGGGGCTAGGCGTGGAGCCGGCGTAGGGGCTAGGCGTGGAGCCGGCGTAGGGGCTAGGCGTGGAGCCGGCGTAGGGGCTAGGCGTGGAGCCGGCGTAGGGGCTAGGCGTGGAGCCGGCGTAGGGGCTAGGCGTGGAGCCGGCGTTGGGGCTGTGCGAAAGCCCGCCAGGCACGTAGATGTCTCCGTGGAAGGAGACGCTTGCGAAGATGACAGCAGTGTGTGCCTGGCTGCACCGCAGTGTATTGTGGGCCCCCCTCCACTAGGCGGCTGCCAGAAACCGTCCACACTTGCGGGAAGACATGCCTGCTCGTCGGCGTCCCCCGGTGCGAAAACCAGGGACGGGCGGGAGGAGGCCAGGAAGAGGGACGAAGACACGTCCCGCGCCGAGTCCCAGCAGGAGGACAAAAGTGACCTCACTGTGGGCTCCACTGGAGCTCTCGGCGATCCAAAAAAGAGAGCGGGAGCTGGCAGAAAGAGCAGCCGGGGAGCAGCCGCTGGAAGCTGCGTAGGAGCAGGGAGAAGCAGCTCAGCAGACGACGGGAAGGATGGCGGCGGCGGACGTGCCGGTCGGAGAGCCGCAGTAGGCGACGGAGCCGCAGGAGCCGCGAGACGTGAAGGAGGAGGTGGGCGCGCCGGTCGGTGAGACGTAGCCGGCAGCGTTGCCGAGAGGAAGGATGGCGGCGGAGGACGCGCCGGTCGGTGAGCCGTAGCCGGTAGCGTTGCCGCGGGAGCCGCGAGGCATGCAGGAAGTGGCGGACGTGCTGGTCGGAGAGCCGTAGTCAGCCGTCGAGCCGAGAGGAAAGATGGCGGCGGGGGACGCGCCGGTCGGAGAGCCGAAGCCGGTGGCGTTGCCGCGGGGAGAGGGTCCGCATCTGTTGGCTGGGACCGCACAAACCTGGCCTTCAAGTCCTCCAGGAATTGTGCGGTCCAGAACGTCGGCTGAGGATTGCCGACAGGGATTCTCGCGAGGACACTTTCTTCTGGCTCGATGATACTGTTGGGATGTCGCATGGCTGCAGTTGTGTGTCCCCGAGTATGCAAGAATCCAGGAGAGTTGCGTGGAGGTAAGATGAATTTAATACACAAAAGAAAATAACAAAAGCAAACATAAAGCAGTCGTGCAGATAAACGTTCTCAACATAATATTTATCATCGAGCACTGAGGAGTGCTCGAGTGAAACATAAATAGACTAGTGTGATTGACAGCAGGTGTGAACCGCTGCCAATCAACGAAAAGAGAAAAATAGTGCTCCGTGAATAAAAACAGGAAATACAACAAAATAAGAGCACTGAACCGGAAGTAAATACAAAAACACAAAAAACTAACAGAAATGAAGTGACACATCGTTACAAGCTGGTGCATAATAAATCCAATATTTACAGTATTAACACTTTTTTGGGCGCAACAAAAAACATTATGAATTTACACTACAGCCATCTAGCGTACTGGACTTGCAAATGTAAATAAAGCTACATGTAAATGATGATATGAAAACAAAAAAACAAAGGGTAACGAAAGGACCGCAGTTATCAATAATAATCTTATTTTTAAACGTTGCAATATAAATTTATCACAAACAATCAAAATTATTAACAGACACAAAAGTACCAAAAAGTCGTACTGTTGAGGCTTGGTATTGATTTGGAGGTACTGGAATTTGTTCCGAATCAGTTGAAAAGTGAACAGTACCCATCCCTACCAGCAAGTGTTGTTGTACTGGAAACTAATTTACAAACACAACTTCATCACACACAATACTCCACTATGGAATTGTTCTTATATTAAAATGAGAAACAAATCCATCTTTGTACAGCAATGGTTTGAAAAAGGCATTTGGTCACTGATGCACTTATTGACTGATAAAAATAGTTTATTATTTGAAGATTTCATTAAGTACAACCTGGAACAAGAAAAAAACTCATAACTTAAAATTTTCCATTCTTTCTAAGGCAAAATAAATAATTTGAGAAAAAAACGACGGAATTGACCACTTAAAGTAATATTTTGGATGTTGTTTTGCAATTGAAGACAACACTTGTTCGATCTGTGATAGGAAAACACAATAAACAGTTTATTTTAAGAATGTATGCAAAGTAAATCTCTGTGGGATGATGTACAATATTGGCTTTTGTCTGACACTCCAAACTTTGACTGATGTTGATGTTGTTTTGGGGATGTTAAAAAAGAAAATAAAAAACATTAAAACAAATGTTTAAAACACAATATATATAATACACAAATGTAAGTTTGTAAAAACAAAACCATCCTTTCACAAAAAAAAAAATCTGCCATTTTCTCTCACTTTTATATTGCATAAAGGTCTGGGGACATACATATAAAATAATCACAACACAATCATCATAATACAGAGTAATGACGATAATGAATAAAAATGATTGCAGAGACCCAACAAATGGTTTAAAAAGACACATTTTAAAATTGTATAAAAGACAACTGTTTAAATGATGTATAAAGTAAATAATAATATGCTTCCTGAAGTGGTCCAGAAGATGTTTCAGATGTGAACCAGTACATATGTATATCATATAAAGGTGATAATCTATGGGATTATTAACAATTACAAATACAATATTTCATATAATTAAGTCTAAAATTGTATGATGAATATAGAGGATATATATATATATATATATATATATATATATATGTGTGTGTGTGTGTGTGTGTGTGTATACATACGCACAAAATGTTTATTGCATGTAAAATGTGTGTTGTACTGTTTACTCAGCTTTTTACTCAAATTGTTCTGTCCATTTTTTAATAAAAGTACACAATGTTGCATATTAATGTATGTGCTTGACTGAAAAAAGGATTAATATAAAATATCTAATCTATAAATGTGGAAGCATTTTAAAAAGATTGTTGGAAAAACAACAATGTCACACATGTTATATGTGCTGATGTTGTTAGAAAGTCAAAATGAAAGTCTGGACAGTTTATTTCAAATCCTGCAGTTTCATTTGCTGCTGCTGTTCTCACCAGCACACTTGTGTTTCTTACACTGGTACTTAGAAGACAATCTTTCACCACACACACTGCAACTCAACACTTTCTCTCCTGGGTGTCTTCTCGTGTGTCTTACAAGGTCTGATCGGTCACAAAAGCTTCTGTTGCAGATTGAACAGGAATGTGATTTTTCAGCAGTGTGTGTTCTGTTGTGTACTTTCAAACACCAGTTTTCTGTAAAACCTTTATCACAGATTGAACAGGAAAAAGGTTTTTCACCAGTGTGTGTTCTGTCGTGCAGTTTTAAATGATGACTTTGTGTAAAACCTTTACCACAGACTGAACAGGAAAACGGTTTTTCACCAGTGTGTGTTCTCATGTGCACTTTTAACCATCGACTTTCTGTAAAATCTTTACCACAGATTGAACAGACAAAAGGTTTTTCACCAGTGTCCGTTCTCATGTGTCTTTTCAAATTTTGACTTTCTGTAAAACCTTTATCACAGGTTGAACAGGAAAAAGGTTTTTTACCAGTGTGTGTTCTCATGTGTATTTTCAAATTGTGACTTTCTACAAAACCTTTGACACAGGTTGAACAGACAAAATGTTTTTTACCACTGTGTATTCTCATGTGCACTTTCAAACTCCAACTTTGTGTAAAACCATTACCACATATTGAACGGATAAAAGGTTTTTCTCCAGTGTGTGTGCTCATGTGTGTTTTCAGACGACAACCTCTATAAATGGGTTGTACTTGTATCGCGCTTTTCTACTTTCAAGGTACTCTTTGACACTACTTCCACATTTACCCATTCACACACTGATGGAGGGAGCTGCCATGCAAGGTGCTAACCAGCACCCATCAGGAGCAAGGGTGAAGTGTCTTGCTCAGGACACAATGGACGTGACGAGGTTAGTACTAGGTGGGGATTGAACCAGGGACCCTCGAGTTGCGCACGGCCACTCTTCCACTGCGCCACGCCGTCCCTATTATTACATCATTCCCAGTACTATGTTCTCAAATAAAGTAACCAGATATTAACAGTAAATAAACAAGTACATTAATAATAATTGTTTCGACAAAATAATACAATTAGAAAAGACACAATATGTTACTGCATATGTCAGCTGCCAAATTAAGAGCCTTTGTAAACAGTTTTGAAATTCTTCTATCATCAATCATATACCAAATGATGTATCGTGACATATATTGTTATTAGGATATAGATTTGAGGTCATATCACTCATACCAAACATTGTTTCGCCGAGTCATTTTGTTTAGCCCACCAAATATGTTTATTTTTTTATAATCTTCAGATGTGTGTGTATTAAGGGTGTAACGGTACGTGTATTTGTATTGAACCGTTTCGGTACGGGGGTTTGGGTTCGGTTCGGTGGTGTATCGAACAAGTTTCCACACGGACATATTAAGTAGCGCACCACACGTTGTGTCAACAATGCACACTGAGGCACAACACACAGCATGCTAACAATGACCGGGCTACTACAACATGTAAAATCCAGAGCTGGAAGACACTCCTGCCTCGTTAAGATCTCCCGTTTGGGAACACTTCGGCTACGCAGCGCGATACAACAATGGATAACATGGCTTCAACAAAGAGAAAGACGAACAAACGCAGCTCCCACTGCATTCAAGCAGCTTCTACTCGGCAACTCAGGCAGGGCTAAAGCAATAACAAATGCTGTTGGTGTTTTTACAGCAGCAGATTTAAGACCATAGTGCATTAAAAACTCGATTTTGACCCACTTCTATGGTGGAAGAACAATGAGCCCATATATCCTCTTACTGCCAAGTTAGCCAGACACTACCTCGCGATACCTGCTACCTCTGTGTCCAGCGAAAGGGTATTTTTCACAGCTGGGGACATTGTAACTGCAAGCAGGTCTGCTCTTTCTGCAGACAATGTGGATAAACTGATTTTTCTGGCAGAAAACATGAAAATTGAGTGAAAGTCATCAGGGTTATAGGGTGGGGAGGGGGAAGAAAAGTTAATCTGAGGCTGAGTTGACTTGAAACTGTTTAATGTTGCACTTTTTGTATGTAGAAGGAAAGTTTTGTCATTTTATTTAATCTGAGCTACAACTTGAAGCAGTTTTATGTTGCACTTTATACGTTAAAATGTTGCATTTTATAAGTAGAAAGGTTTTGTTAAGAAACCAATTCAGAGCCTTATCTTATTTTGTTTTTAATTTTTATATATATATATATATATATATATATATATATATATATATATATATATATATATATATATATGTATATATATATGTCCAGAGTCGGGACCTGGGGTGGACCGCTCGCCTGTGCAACGGTTGGGGACATCTCTGCGTTGCTGACCTGTCTGCGCTCGGGATGGTCTCCGGCTGGCCCCACTATGGACTGGACTCTCACTATTATGTTAGAAACTGACTGGCCTGGGAACGCCTCGGGATCCCCCGGGAAGAGCTGTATGACGTGGCTGGGGAAAGGAAAGGCTGGGCTTCCCTACTTAGGCTGCTGGCCCCGCGACCCGACCTCAGATAAGCAGAAGAAGATAGATGATTGGATGTGTAACACAACTTGATGTTTCTTGAAAACACTGTCCAGTAGTTGATGTTGTCGCTCCTTCTCCTCTTTTGTTGGACAAAGTTCCTCCTCTTATTCTGTTGTCGTTTTTTTTTTTTTTTTCTAAAATCACAAATATTTCTTCAACGGCAGCAGTTAGTCGCTGATTCAGCAACACTCACATCATTTGTAATGTAGACATGTTCACACAATAAAAACACTTTACACTTACTTTGGATCTCTGCTTTGATGTCTCGATCACTTCTGCCTCTCTTTGTTAGCAGCTAACAAGCTAAGCTAACCAGCAGGCTAGGCTAGCACGTCAAAGTGCACTCAGACTAATGTATCCGCATACAAACAATTAATAACGACGTTTACTCTGTTAAACGACACACATGTGCACATGTACGTTGTAATTAAGACCTAGAAACCATAATAACCAAAACAACGTATTCTCCGCCAGACGCCATCTTGTTTTGTGCTTCCTCCTGTGTGACGTCATCGAGGTGTTCTCAACCGCGGAACAAATGTTGGCCCAGCACGTGTTTCACTGGGACAATAGTAGGTGGTGCACACTTCCTTCAAACACGTGTTTCACTGGGACAATAGTGAGTGGTGCACACTTCCTTCAAACACGTGTTTCACTGGGACAATAGTGAGTGGTGCACACTTCCTTCAAACACGTGTTTCACTGGGACAATAGTGAGTGGTGCACACTTCCTTCAAACACGTGTTTCACTGGGACAATAGTGAGTGGTGCACACTTCCTTCAAACACGTGTTTCACTGGGACAATAGTGAGTGGTGCACACTTCCTTCAAACACGTGTTTCACTGGGACAATAGTGAGTGGTGCACACTTCCTTCAAACACGTGTTTCACTGGGACAATAGTGAGTGGTGCACACTTCCTTCAAACACGTGTTTCACTGGGACAATAGTGAGTGGTGCACACTTCCTTCAAACACGTGTTTCACTGGGACAATAGTGAGTGGTGCACACTTCCTTCAAACACGTGTTTCACTGGGACAATAGTGAGTGGTGCACACTTCCTTCAAACACGTGTTTCACTGGGACAATAGTGAGTGGTGCACACTTCCTTCAAACACGTGTTTCACTGGGACACTAGTGAGTGGTGCACACTTCCTTCAAACACGTGTTTCACTGGGACAATAGTGAGTGGTGCACACTTCCTTCAAACACGTGTTTCACTGGGACAATAGTGAGTGGTGCACACTTCCTTCGCCCGGCCACAGAAGACAAAAAAGAGTTGCTGGTGTAACAATAGGAAGAATATATTCCACTCCTCTCTTGTACACGCGGCTTATGAGGTAATATACATGATATATTTTCATATTATTTATCTTATTTACCTAACATGTTGTTCGAAGCTAACGTGCTAGCGTTAGCCCGCTAGCAGGCCTTTGTAGCAAATGCGAGCGTTTTTTTTTTGAGGAGTGTATTTTATATGTTCTCTATGAGAATTATATTGACTTATTTAATACTTTAACTGTTTTTTGTTGTATATTACAGTCACGCTTAACATCATTGCATATTTGTTACTAGAAAGAAACGAACGTCTTGTAATTTAAGTCTGGAATAAGTCACATGGTATAATAATAATAATAATACATTTTATTTGGTATAGCGCTTTTCAGTGTACTCAAAGATGCTTTACAGGATGAAAAAAAATATTATTGTTATTGTAATGACAGTGTAATATAATGTATTATTGCAGTGGTCTGCTTTATGTTGGTGTCAACTGTATTAGCAATAAATACAAATGATGTTTGCACGCACTTCTATTACCTTGATAACATCCATCCATCCATTTTTCTACCGCTTGTCCCTATTTGGGGTTGCGAGGGGGGACAGGGGGTGTTGGAGCCTATCAGCTCCATTGGGTGGACATATCATGGAAATTAAATCAACTGCCCGAAAGGGAATAAGCGGTAGAAAATGGATGGATGGATGATGTTTGTTATTACGAAAACACTATTTGCACAATTGTAAGTGATTAATGCTTATTCAGTCGGACTAAAATAAATATTTAATTAAATAAATGTTAAATATTAAAAATAGCTTTAATATACTGCACACAAAATGAATTTAGATTAGATTAGATAGTACTTTATTTATTCCGTCAGGAGAGTTCCTTCAGGAAAATTACAATTTTCAGCAGAATCCCATTCAAGATCAGACAAACATTATAGGGAGACAGAACAGGATCGCTGACGGGTCTGCCGGCTTCCAGCGCCCCTTACAAAAAAGATGGGGTTGGGGGGGGTGGGGGTAGGAGAAAAGAGAAGAATATTAAAATAAAATTTAAAAAAATTTGCATCAATATTTTGTATGTAGTCAGAACATGAGGTACCCAAATATTTTAAATAATTGTTTACATTTATGAATTTGTATATATATATATATATATATATATATATATATATATATATATATATATATATATATATATATATATATATATATATACATATATGTATATATGTATATATATACTCGCTGGCACTTGTTCCAAGTGCTTCGCTGTTTTCTGTTGGGTTAAAAATGTTGCTTTCGCAGAAGAAAGTTAAAGTAGCAATGATTTTCACACACACACTAGGTGTGGTGAAATGTGTCCTCTGCATTTGACCAATCCCCTTGATCACCCCCTGGGAGGTGAGGGGAGCAGTGGGCAGCAGCAGTGCTGCGCCCGGGAATCATTTTTGGTGATTTAACCCCCAATTCCAACCCTTGATGCTGAGTGCCAAGCAGGTAGGTAATGGAGAACAAGGAGAGGATATTGTGCGTAAAAGTAAAGCCAACCGACCACAGCTCTGTAGTCCTGGTCACCGTTGACGTGAGGTGGGACTATTTTGGAGGTGCACGTCAAGGTTGGCTGGTAGGTTGGTAGTGGGAGGAGCCAGTTGGCGTCACTTGATGCTGCAGCACAATGAAACTTTTATACGTGCAGACTGACTTCATGCAGTCATGACGGTATTAAAATCCCAGCAGGAGGTTTTCTATAAGTTGTTACTTTTTATCAATAATTAATGTAAATGCAGAAAATAGGATCAATGACACAATTCATAATAATCAATAACTGATGATTATTCCATGTGTAGAAGAACATCATCACAAAGTGGTGTCAGTCCACTTGGGAAATATTATATTTGATAGACTAAACAACATTTGACACATCTGAGCTGAAGTTTGTTTGTGTTGTCTTGCGGACGTCCAACAGATGAACGCTCGTCAAGAAGAACGTCCCCTTCAGCAGCAGGAGGATCCACAGCCCCCCCACATTAAAGAGGAAGAGGAGGAAGTGTGGATCAGTCAGGAGGGAGAGTGTCCTGTAGGGCAGGAGGAGGCTGATGTCAGCAAGTTTCCACTGACTGTTGTCTCTGTGAAGACTGAAGAGCATGAAGACAAACCACCTGAGTCCTCACAGCTTCATCACAGTCCAAGTAAGCACAACATCCACATATCATCTAATACAATGTTTGTGACACATGTTCATCCGGGGGACACATTTATCACTAAAGATGAAGATATATTTGCTTTTTAACACCACCATTTAAAAATGAATGCTCATCAATCATCAACAGTGTAATTGCTGGGGTGTAACCATGTGACCTAGAGGCCGTCCTCCTTACCTCACGTGGTCAGATGAAGGCAATCATTCAATATGGCTACTGTTTATTTACCTTTAGCAGCACATATGTCAGCATATTTCAAGGGTTTAGTGATGAAGATAAGAGCTGTATACCAAGTACCATTTTTTTTTTTTTTAGTACTGGTTCCTAAAGGCCTACTGAAAGCCACTACTACCCACCACACAGTCTGATAGTTTATATATCAATGATGAAATATTAACATTGCAACACATGCCAATACGGCCTTTTTAGTTTACTAAATTGCAATTTAAAATTTCCCGGGAGTTTCGTCTTAAAAACGTTGTGTAATGATGACGTGTACGCAAGACGTCACGGGTTTATAGGAAGTATGAGCGCTGCACACACACACACAGCTAAAAGTCGTCTGCTTTCATGGCATAATTACACAGTATTTTGGAGATCTGTGTTGCTGAATCTTTTGCAATTTGTTCAATTAATATTTCAGAAGTCAAAGTAGAAAGATGGAGTTGGGAAGCTTTAGCCTTTAGCCACACAAACACACGATGATTCCTTGTTTAAAATTCCCGGAGATCAAACTTTCCATCATAGCTGAGACAACAATACAGAATACAGATTTACACTGTAAACAACCTCATCTTTTCTCCAAGTTTATGCATCAGTAACTGACATTGACATCACAGGGGGCGCTGGAGCCTATCCCAGCTGCATTCAGGTTAAAGGGAATTTATCACAATTTAGATTTTAGGCCATATTGCCCATCCCTCGTAAAAAGTGGTCTTCTATTCCTGTGAATAATGTTGTAAAGAGCAATGTGTTTGTTTTCAGGCCAATTAATATAATCACTTGTTATTTTAAGTACATGTAAACTTACTGAATGCCTCATGTGACTGAGCAAATATGGACATTTCTCAAGCATGTTTGTCATTGTGTGTCCTGCAGACGTCTGTGGAGAACAACGTCTGCCTGAAAAAAAGGAGAGTAGCTTCAGGATGGTGAAGGAGGATCCTTCAAAGAGGAAGACCAGGCGCCACGGACCCTCTGGCGTCTCCTTTTCCTCTTTGACACAGACCCTTCCCTGTAAAAAGGAAGAGGAAGACTCACTGACGCCCCACATTAAAGAGGAAGAGGAGGAACACAGCATCACTCAAGAGGGAGATCATCTTGAAGGACTGGAGGAGTTCCCAGTGACTGGTGTCCCTGTGAAGAGTGACGATGATGAGGTGAAAGGTGAAAGTGAGGAGAGGGGAGGGGGGGAGCCTCCAAGCAGCAGCTCAACACAACACATGACAACAGAAGCTGATGGAGACCACTGTGGAGGATCACAAGCAGACAAGCTCTTAGCTCCACTATCAGATAGTGAGGACACAACGTCACACTCTCCTGACACTGATGATGAAGACTCTAAAGATGATAAGACATGTCACACTGACAACACTCACTTCACATCTTCTCTCTCTCACAAAACTTTTAAATACCATTGTCGTCTGAAAAGACACGTGAGAACATACACTGGAGAAAAACCTTTTATCTGTTCAGTCTGTGGTAAACGTTTTGTTCGAAGTCACAATGTGAAAGTACACATGAGAACACACACTGGCGAAAAACCTTTTCCCTGTTCAACCTGTGGTAAAGGTTTTACACAAAATCAATATTTGAAAGTACACATGAGAACACACACTGGTGAAAAATCACATTCTTGTTCAATCTGCAACAGAAGCTTTTGTGACCGATCAAACCTTTTAGCACACATGAGAAGACACCCAGGAGAGAAAGTGTTGAGTTGCAGTGTGTGTGGTGAAAGATTGTCTTCTAAGTACCAGTGTAAGAAACACAAGTGTGCTGGTGAGAACAGCAGCAGCAAATGAAACTGCAGGATTTGAAATAAACTGTCCAGACTTTCATTTTGACTTTCTAACAACTTTATGATTCATTTGTTGGGTCTCTATAATCTATTTTATTCATTATCGTTATTAATCTGTATTATAATGATTGTGTTGTGATTGTTTTATATGTATGTCCCCAGACCTTTATGCAATATACAAGTGAGAGAAAATTGCAGATTTTTTTTTTTTGTTTTTGTGAAAGGATTTTGTTTTTACAAACTTACATTTGTGGATACATCAAATAAATCCAGTATTGTGTTCTAAACATTTTTTTATGTATTTTTTTCTTTTTTCAACATCCCCAAAACAACATCAATATCAGTCAAAGTTTGGAGTGTCAGACAAAAGCCAATATTGTACATCATCCCACAGAGATTTACTTTGCGTACATTCTTAAAATAAACTGTTTATTGTGTTTCTCAGTCACAGATCGAACAAGTGTTGTCTTCAATTGCAAAATAACATCTATAATATAATTTTAAGTGCTCAATTCCATGCTTTTTTTAAATTTAGATTAACTCTTTTATCTCAGAAAGAATGGAAACTTTTAAGTATTTTTTTGTTTCAGAGAAAATAAGAAGAAGAAGAAATAGAAAACAATTAAAAAAGATGCAGTAACTAGAATATTTCAAATAAAAGCCTATTTAAATTTTGTAATATTTCTTATTTGCAGGTCATACTTAATTAAATCTTGAAATATTAAAATAGTTTTATCAGTCAATAAGTGCATCAGCGACCAAATGCCTTTTTCAAACCATTGCTGTTCAAAGATGGATTTGTTTCTCATTTTAATATAAGAACAATTCCATAGTGGAGTATTGTGTGTGATGAAGTTGTGTTTGTAAATTAGTTTCCAGTACAACAACACTTGCTGGTAGGGATGGGTACTGTTCACTTCTAATTCCATGTTTTATGTGTTATATATGTCAATATATTGTGTGTTTGTATTTTGCCAACATGGTAGAATCACATGATAGGCAGGTTGTATCATGTTTTTCTGTCACCTTGAGGAAATGGCATAAAGAGGAAGATGACAATATAATGTCACTTGGACAATGATGTACAGAACAGAGGAGATTTAGTTCATTTTTATTTTTGGTTTCAGGCAATTATTTTGTATTATTATTTTTTCACAAAACCTCTCCATTATCCAGCTATGGATTTCTGGTAGCTGCTTAAAAGGAGATGGAAGGGGACAGTGAGCTGATGTATGAGGAAGGTATGGACATGGATAGGACTAGAGGGGAGAGAAGGTCATGAAGGTAAGTCGAGTGCTAAAAGAGTAGAAAAGAGTAGAAAGATTATAGTGGTGTCAGGTTCAAACACTGATGCGTCTATTAAACAGACGAGAAGGAAGAAATCATGCACAGACAGAGTTACATTTTGCTCAATTGAGGAGAGATGTGTGGGCTTCACGGTGGCAGAGGGGTTAGTGCGTCTGCCTCACAATACGAAGGTCCTGCAGTCCTGGGTTCAAATCCAGGCTCGGGATCTTTCTGTGTGGAGTTTGCATGTTCTCCCCGTGAATGCGTGGGTTCCCTCCGGGTACTCCGGCTTCCTCCCACTTCCAAAGATATGCACCTGGGGATAGGTTGATTGGCAACACTAAATTGGCCCTAGTGTGTGAATGTGAGCGTGAATGTTGTCTGTCTATCTGTGTTGGCCCTGCGATGAGGTGGCGACTTGTCCAGGGTGTACCCCGCCTTCCGCCCGATTGTAGCTGAGATAGGCGCCAGCGCCCCCCGTGACCCCAAAAGGGAATAAGCGGTAGAAAATGGATGGATGGAGGAGAGATGTGTTTTGGGCTGTACTCTAGTTACAGATCCAAACTACGTTCTAAAAGTCCAGCCCACGTGCTGCCTCTATTTATTTGGGAGGTCCCTGGTTACATCACCGAGGCTGTCGCTGAGGGAAGGGGGTCATCTTCACAGCTCCAGCTAGACACAATATATAATTATACATAAATGCAAATGTGCTGACACTCGTGATATCACCTTGTCTCTGTTCTGTCTACGTCACGGTACTCGATGTTCGGTCTTGGCAGTCAGCAGGCCGGTTCTGGAAACAAACACTGATAAGAGACTTGCTTGCAATCTTGTGGATTGCCAGCTTTGCACAGACAAAGAAAAAATAATTTCAGCACACTTGATAATAACCATAGCAACAGCCTTTAAGCATAAGAGTTGTGTGATAATATACCGTAGTTCCTTGAATAGGCGCCGGGGCGCTAATTAATTTAAAACCTCTTCTCACTCCTGCGCTTAATCAAGGCATGCGGTAAAAGTAAGCAGGAGCTAATCATTTTAAAACCTCTTCTCACCCGTGCGCTTACCAGTGGCATGCAGTAAAAATCTGACTGTGATTAAAAAATAAATAAATAAAAATTTATTCTGTGGCCGCGGCCCGGTGGTTGGGGACCACTGCTCTACAAGGTTTCTCATTGTCATCCCATTGGGTTGAGTTTTTTCTTGCCCTGATGTGGGATCTGAGCCGAGGATGTCGTTGTGGCTTGTGCAGCCCTTTGAGACACTTGTGATTTAGGGCTATAGAAGTCAACTTTGATTGATTAATTGCTTGATAATAATGTGACTCAAAAATCAGAATTAGTATTGTTTGATCCTAACCTTCGATAGCTCAGTTGGTAGAGCGGAGGACTGTAGTTGCTCATGCTGAAATCCTTAGGTCGCTGGTTCAAATCCGGCTCGAAGGATCACCCGTTACGCTTTTTTTTTTAAAATTAAATCAATACAAACAACACAAGATACACTTACAATTAGTGCACCAACCCAAAAACTGTCCCTCCCTCATTCTCACTCATTCATACATTACATTTCTGTGTGATGTGGTTCAAATAAGAATCCAAATAATGTCTTACATCCTGAGGATGTAAACTGTGTGTTGTTTTGGCGTAAGATATTTACGAAACACAACCTGTCCTACAGTAAGATGTTTCTTTCTGTAGGGATAGTGATGCAATGGATTATGTGTCTAACTATGGACTAGAAGATTCTAGGTTCAACTCCTGGCCAGTGTGCTGTTGTTTGTTAACTGAACTGAAACAATATTCTGTGTGATTTTTGGGGGGAGTTTATTTTGCTTTGGCTTTTCTAAATCTACAAACTGAAAAATGTGTTGTTTTTCTCTTTATTATTGTGAATGTATAACTGGTAGTTGTATCTGTTCTTATACTCGGGGCATTCAATCAGAATAAAGTGGGTGAGGAAAAAGGTGAGCACAACAATATAAATGTGACTATTTTACATCTTAGCAGTTGTTCTTTACACCACAATGGAGTAAAACCTAAATATTTCCCCAGAACATCAAGTATTAGCACACTGATTGAGATTCTCTTCCATGACGTCGTTCAAACAGAATGTGGCTTGAGCAGATGGTTTAACATTAGACATCAGGAGAGCAAACACATTATCAATCAAGATGAGTAGGAACAGCCGTGATGGTATAGTGGTTAGTACTCTGTGTTGTGGTCACAGCAACCCTGGTTCAATTCCGGGTCATGACGCTTAAACTGCTTTTATTTTCAGCATTTTTCATCTATACTTGAAGACTTATTTATTAGCCTGCTAAGAACTTTTGAAAATTTCTGAAAAATCTGCCAAATGTTTGCAATAATCATAACATTCTCGGTAGTAAAACATTCTTCAGAAGCATTTTGGTACATTTTTTAGAGAGCCTGAAATGCTCAGTCATGGAGCGTGAGACATTCTTTTTGAGCTTCCGGGATTCAAGTACCTGTTCTGCTGACCAATACTAGACTTTGAGACCCCCTTGGAAAGACCTCCTTCCACCCCTCAAAAGTCACCAATAGGGCAGACCTTGGTTACATTTGAATGTGTAAACCCAAGAAGGTGTTGTATAGCTGAAATAGCTCAGTTGGGAGAGCGTCAGACTGAAGATCTAATGCTCCGTGGATCGATCCTGGGTTTCAGCATAAATATGTGTGCTTCTAAAATGGTAGTTATTACTAATAAGCCTCCTGTGGCTCTTACAATACTGAAATGGTCTCCCTGGCCTGCCAGCCTTGCTGGTGGAGTCCTAGTATCAGTTGTTACAAACATTTCCTCCATTTTTAATTTGGACAACCGTTACGTGGTTTAACGGTCTTTAACTGAGCCTTCCATCGGGCTGTTTCAAACACAAATTTGTTGCCTTAGGGGTTTGTCTTGGACTGTATAACTTGAAACTGAGAGTAATAAAGCTGTGCTCAGTGTGAGGTGAAGGTGCATCTAACACACCTACAGCAAAATATTAACCACAACTTTTTCATACAGATACACTGTCTAACATTTTGAGTTTAAAGCAATTTTTTTAATCCTTCAGATAAACGCTCTGCCACCTGAAGTAAAGTTGATATAAGGGAGGTTTTTAGTTTCAGTGTTTCAAATGAAATAGAGAAAAAAACAATCGCTGTTGAAAACTATTTAAATCAAATATAGATTACAAGGACTGCTGCAGGGGGGCAAAGGGACATTTTTTGAGAAATGTATGGAGGTCAGCATCAGCCACTTGAACAGGGACTTGAACCCTGGACCCTCAGATTAAAAGTCTGATGCTCTGCCGACTGAGCTACCCAGGACCTTTGATGTGCTGATATGTCCAACATCTGAGATAACATCCATATTGGCAATCTCAGGTGAAAGTGAATTAGTCAGCATGTTCAGTGACAAGCTGGGAACTGTCAAAGTTCAAGCTCCCCAAGTGCTTGAACCCAAAGCTCATTTTTGACAGATAGGCCAGTTTTACATTGTCATCAACAAAGAAGGTTTTGAGCAAAAAAGAAGCTCCTCTCCCAAAGTTGTCAACTCTGAGCTGCATTTAACTTGGATGCTCCCCAAAATATTGCCAGAAGCATTTTGTTTTAATTTTTAGTGGAGGTTAGCTGCAACAGGTAGAGCTGGTGAAGGCCCAGGCTGCAACAAATAGAAGGTCACTAGATTTTAAAGTCCAACATAAGAAGTCAGTAAAGCCCTGTTCTGGTAGTAAGCCTCATGTAAACTGTGTGTTCCTTTGGAGTAAGATGTTTACGGTATACAACCTGTACGAAATTACAGGGCACGGAGCTAGTGGTGCAATGGATAACGCGTCTGACTACGGACCAGAAGATTCTAGGTTCAACTCCTGGCTAGCTCGTTGTATTTTGTTAATTGAACTGAAACAAAATTCAGTGCAATTTCTTCGGGAGTGTTTTTTTGCATTTAAAATAAATATCTACTAACTGGAACATGCATTTTTTTTCTTTTTTATTATTGTGAATATATAACTGGTAGTTGTATCTGTTGGTATACTCGGGACATTCAATCAGAACAAAGTGGGTGAGGAAAAATGTGAAACAAAACAAATCTTGCCTAAGCACGCCTTCCTCTTGTTAGAGTAAAACGTGTTGGGGCTTCGTCATGTTGAGAGACACTTTTTGTGCCGTCTCACCCGGGCCGGGAGCAGGAACACAATTTGAGGAGGCAGGAGTTGAGTCAAGTAGAAGTATTTTATTGAACGCAGTCTGCAGAGAGTGGAGATTGTATAGTACACTTGAACAGTAGTACCAGTAAAACCCAAAGCGATCTGTCTGAGAGTTTGTTGTACAGCAGCTTATATACACTGTGCCAGTAGTTATCTGATTGGTCAGTCTACTGACTGACGTCTGTTGCTATGTGTCTCGTGTCTAGGAATAATTATGCTGAACTACTCTTGGTTTCCTTTTATGCTCGTTGTTGCTCAAGTATCTGTTTCCTGTATGTGCAGTGTTTGGCACACTGAGTTAAATTGAGGTCAGGACGTTTCCTGTTTTGTTTGGTCCACTCTGTACTCTCAGAAATGAGGCCTTGTACACAAAATTGAGGTCAGGACGTTTCCTGTTTTGTTTGGTACACTCTGAACTCTCAGAGTGTACCTAACTATACGAATGCGCATATTGCCCGTCCCCTTAAAAGGGGTCGGGGGGTCGCACTAATATACAACGAAAACTTTAACTTTAGTCCTAACTTAAATAATAAATATAAATCGTTTGATTTGCTTTCTATGAAGTCTGCCACCCCTCTGCCTCTGTGCCTGGCCGTTATCTACCGCCCCCCAGGGCCCTATTCGGACTTTATTAGTGAATTCTCAGAGTTTGTTGCTGATTTAGTGACACACGCCGATAATATAACTATAATGGGGGACTTTAATATCCATATGAATACCCCATTGGACCCACCGTGCGTGGCGCTCCAGACTATAATTGATAGCTGTGGTCTTACACAAATAATAAATGAACCGACGCATCGCAGCAGTAATACGATAGACCTAGTGCTTGTCAGAGGTATCACCATTTCCAAAGTTATGATACTCCCGTATACTAAAGTAATGTCCGATCATTACCTTATAAAATTCGAAGTTCAGACTCATGTTCGGCAAGCTAATAATAATAAAAACTGCTATAGCAGCCGCAACATTAATGCTGCCACAACGACGACTCTTGCGGACCTACTGCCCTCGGTAATGGCACCGTTCCCAAAGTATGTGGGCTCTATTGATAACCTCACTAACAGCTTTAACAACGCCCTGCGCGAAACCATTGATAACATAGCACCGCTGAAGTTAAAAAAGGCTCCAAAAAGGCGTACGCCATGGTTTACTGAAGAAACTAGAGCTCAGAAATTATTATGTAGAAAGCTGGAACGCAAATGGCGCACGACTAAACTTGAGGTGCACCATCAAGCATGGAGTGATGGTTTAATAACTTATAAACACATGCTTACCTTAGCTAAAACTAATTATTACTCAAATCTCATCCGCATTAATAAAAACGATCCAAAATTTTTGTTTAGTACAGTAGCATCGCTAACCCAACAAGGGACTCCTTCCAGTAGCTCCACCCATTCGGCAGATGACTTTATGAAGTTCTTTAATAAGAAAATTGAACTTATTAGAAAGGAGATTAAAGACAATGCGTCTCAGCTACAACTGGGTTATAGTAACACAGATACGACTGTATATACGGCGGATACTGCAAATATCCAAAATAGTTTCTCTCGTTTTGATGAAATAACACTAGAAGAATTGTTACAACGTGTAAATGGAATAAAACAAACAACATGTTTACTTGACCCACTTCCTGGGAAACTTATCAAGGAGCTTTTTGTATTATTAGGTCCATCAGTGCTAAATATTATAAACTTATCACTTTCCTCGGGCACTGTTCCCCTAGCATTCAAAAAAGCGGTTATTCATCCTCTCCTTAAAAGACCTAACCTCAATCCTGACCTCATGGTAAACTACCGACCGGTGTCTCACCTTCCCTTTATTTCGAAAATCCTCGAAAAAATTGTTGCAGAGCAGCTAAATGAACACTTAGCTTTTAAAAATCTATGTGAAACCTTTCAATCCGGTTTCACGGCAAATCACTCGACTGAGACAGCCCTCGCAAAATTGACTAATGATCTATTGCTAACGATGGATTCTGATGCGTCATCTATGTTGCTGCTCCTCGATCTTAGCGCTGCTTTCGATACCGTCGATCATAATATTTTATTAGAGCGTATCAAAACACAAATTGGTATGTCAGACTCAGCCCTGTCTTGGTTTAATTCTTATCTTACTGATAGGATGCAGTGCGTCTCCCATAACAATGTGACCTCGGACTATGTTAAGGTAACGTGTGGAGTTCCCCAGGGTTCGGTCCTTGGCCCTGTACTCTTCAGCATCTACATGCCCCTAAAGCTGACCAACACGCCGGATTGTAGTCAGCTGGAGGCGTGTCTTAATGAAATTAAACAATGGATGTCCGCTAACTTTTTGCAACTCAACGCCAAAAAAACGGAAATGCTGATTATCGGTCCTGCTAGACACCGACCTCTATTTAATAATACAACTTTAACATTTGACAACCAAATAATAAAACAAGGTGACTCGGTAAAAAATCTGGGTATTATCTTCGACCCAACTCTCTCCTTTGAGTCACACATTAAAAACGTTACTAAAACGGCCTTCTTTCATCTCCGTAATATTGCTAAAATTCGCTCCATTTTGTCCACTAAAGACGCCGAGATCATTATCCATGCGTTTGTTACGTCTCGTCTCGATTACTGTAACGTATTATTTTCGGGTCTCCCCATGTCTAGCATTAAAAGATTACAGTTGGTACAAAATGCGGCTGCTAGACTTTTGACAAGAACAAGAAAGTTTGATCATATTACGCCTGTACTGGCTCACCTGCACTGGCTTCCTGTGCACTTAAGATGTGACTTTAAGGTTTTACTACTTACGTATAAAATACTACACGGTCTAGCTCCATCCTATCTTGCCGATTGTATTGTACCATATGTCCCGGCAAGAAATCTGCGTTCAAAAGACTCCGGCTTATTAGTGATTCCTAGAGCCCAAAAATGTCTGCGGGCTATAGAGCGTTTTCCGTTCGGGCTCCAGTACTCTGGAATGCCCTCCCGGTAACAGTTCGAGATGCTACCTCAGTAGAAGCATTTAAGTCTCACCTTAAAACTCATCTGTATACTCTAGCCTTTAAATAGACCTCCTTTTTAGACCAGTTGATCTGCCGCTTCTTTTCTTTCTCCTATGTCCCCCCCCTCCCTTGTGGAGGGGGTCCGGTCCGATGACCATGGATGAAGTACTGGCTGTCCAGAGTCGAGACCCAGCATGGACCGCTCGTAGGGACCCAGGATGGACCGCTCGCCTGTATCGGTTGGGGACATCTCTACGCTGCTGATCCGCCTCCGCTTTGGATGGTTTCCTGTGGACTGGACTCTCGCTGCTGTCTTGGATCCGCTTGAACTGAACTCTCGCGGCTGTGTTGGAGCCACTATGGATTGAACTTTCACAGCATCATGTTAGACCCGCTCGACATCCATTGCTTTCGGTCCCCTAGAGGGGGGGGGGGGGGTTGCCCACATCTGAGGTCCTCTCCAAGGTTTCTCATAGTCAGCATTGTCACTGGCGTCCCACTGGATGTGAATTCTCTCTGCCCACTGGGTGTGAGTTTTCCTTGCCCTTTTGTGGGTTCTTCCGAGGATGTTGTAGTCGTAATGATTTGTGCAGTCCTTTGAGACATTTGTGATTTGGGACTATATAAATAAACATTGATTGATTGATGATTGATTCTTTTACATAACAGTTGCTAAAACTTTTGTTCACTTCCAGTTCTTAATTTATTGACAATATACTCCATAAGTAATCACAATAAAAATAAATAAATAACTCTCAGTGAAGTAAGTTCCATTTCATATGGTGAGATGAGTAAGAACATCTAGAAAATGAATGGATTGATGACATAAATTCAGAATGTTTATTATCATGGTTCTTCTTCTTTCTACTTTGTAAAGACTTGAAGTTTGAAGAGTTTCTTGAAGTGGATGATATTAGTACATTGTTTGATTGCTTTGCTTAATGCATCCCATCATTTAATTCCACATACTGATATACTGAAGGTCTGAAATGTTGTACGTGCATACAAATGTTTTAAATTACATTTTTCTCTAAGATTATATTTCTCCTCTTTTTTTTGAGAAAAATTGTTGTATATTCTTGGCTAGCAGGTTATAGTTTGCTTTGTGTATAATTTTAGTTGTTTGCAAATTCACTATGTTGTGGAATTTCAGTATTTTTGATTCAATAAATAAATTGTTTGAATGTTGTCTATATCCAACATGATGTATTATTCTAACTGATCTTTTTTGTAACACAGTTAATGAATGAAGTGTACTTTTGCAGTTATTTCCCCATTTTTCTGCACAATAACTCAGATATGGTAACACTAGTGAGCAGTAGAGAATATGAAGTGATTTTTGGGCCAGAACATGTTTTGCTTCATTCATTATTGCCATGTTTCTTGCTACTTTATGTTGTAAATTTTTTACATGAGATTTTCAGTTCATTTTATCATCAATCATTATACCTAGAAATTTGGTTTCATTTACTCTTTCAATATCTATTCCGTCTATTTGTATTTGTGTTTGACACTTCTTTTCTACTTTTACCAAATAGCATTATTTTAGTTTTACCGAAATTCAAAGATAGTCTGTTTTTGTCAAACCATCTTTTTAATTTGTTCATTTCTTCTGTTATTATTTGTATTATCTTCTGTGTGTTCTCTCCTGAACAAAACACTGTTGTATCATCCGCAAATAATACAAATTTTAAATATTTTATAACTTTAAAAATGTCATTTATATAAAGCTTGAACCATGTTGGTCCTAGTTTTGATCCCTTAGGTCAAGGGTGCCCATTACGTCAATCGCGAGCTACCAGTCGACCGCGGGGGGTGTGTCAGTCGATCTCCAGCCAGGCTTTTAAAAAAAATAGACCTAAAAATGAGTGATCATCAATCTTCACCAAGACGTCACTTAAATGACATTCACGGTACCGGAGGGTCTTGTGAGATGACGCTGGCTGCTGCAAGATCATTATTATGAAAATATGACCAAGAGGAAGGCGAGAAACACTTTTTATTTCAACAGACTCTCGCGCCGTACCTTCCGTCAAAACTCTAAAGGCCGACTGCACATTTCCTATCTTCACAATAAAAGCCCTGCTTCATGCTGCCTGCGCTAACTAAATAAGAGTCTCGGAAAACTGGCGTGCACAAGCGATCCCTCAGAAAGCTGGCGTGCACATCACTTGTGCACGCCAGCTTTCCGAGACTCTTATTTAGTTAGCGCAGGCAGCATGAAGCAGGGCTTTTATTGTGAAGATAGGAAATGTGCAGTCGGCCTTTAGAGTTTTGACGGAATGGACGGCGCGAAAGTCTGTTGAAATAAAAAGTGTTTCTCGCCTTCCTCTCTGTCATTTTTTCAAAATAATGAACTGGCAGCAGCCAGCGTCATCTCACAAGACCCTCGGGTGCCGTGAATGTCAATCAAGCAAGCTACGGAATTTGCCACCAATGTTTTTCTTGTAAAGTGTATGGAAGCTGGATGAATTAGATGCCAAAAACCAACCACTTTCATGTGGTATTGTACAGAAAGGACAACTTTTTTTCTCCTCCATTTGAAAATGTGGGCGTTATCATCATTACTGTCTGATTCCAATCAATGCAAGTCATCAGAATCAGGTAATACACCAACTTATATTCTTGTCTTGGTGAAAGAAAGACATCTATATGTGTTACACATGCTTGTATTATCATTAAACACATTTAACTTGTTTACAAAAATGTCTCTTTCATAAATAAATAAATATAAATGATATATATAAATGAGGTAGATCCCCTCGAGTTGGTCAATTGAAAAGTAGCTCGCCTGCAGAAAAAGTGTGGGCACCCCTGCCTTAGGTACACCACAGGATATATTTAGTGTTGTAGAAGTGTGTTCGTCTAGCTTCACGTATTGTTTCCTGTTGGTTAAATATCTTCGAATCCAGTTTAAGACCAACCCTCTGATGCCATACCAGTATAGTTTTTTGATTAAAATATTGTGATTAATAGTGTCAAATGCTTTAGTTGGATCAATAAACACTGCTGCTGCATATTTTTTTTTTACTATCTATTGCATTGGTCATTTCTTCTGTCATTTCTATTACAGCCATCGTAGTTGAAATATTAGCTCTGTATACATATTGGTTCTCATCTAATATGTTATGTTTGTTTGTAAAACTCTCTAATCCGACAGTTTTTCAATGATTTTACAAAATTGTGGAAGTAAAGAAACAGGTCTATAATTTGTAAATTGGTGTTTGTCTCCAGTCTGATAAATTGGTGCAATTTTAGCTATTTTCATTTTGTTTGGGAATTTACCTGTTTGAGATGATGGGTATTTTTACGCTGCTTTTGCAGTGTAGCGTGTAGTGTAGCTTGCTACAATTCTCTGAGGATAGCTTAGCTACATTTAATTGGGAGTAACTTGTAGCTTAGCTTAATACATTTTCCAGGTCGCTTGCCCATCACTGTCTGTTTGGCCTAACTCACATGTGAATAGTTTGAATACTGCAAACTTCAATACAGTAACACCTCATCTGTGTTTTATGTTCTGCAGACGTCCAGCAGGTGTCAGCAGAGAGTCATGAAGAGATTCCCTCTAAGCAGCAGGAGTGGAGCTCCAGTGTGGGACAGAAGGAGCTACAGGACCCCTCCCACATTAAAGAGGAAGAGGAGGAACTGTCGAAGCAGCTTCAAAGGGTGGAGGAGGCTAATGATGAAGATGAAGCTCAGTCCTTACAGCTTCATCACAGTCAAAGTGAGGAGAACAGAGGGGCGGAGCTTGTAAGTCAACACATCACAGAAGCTGATGGAGAGCATTGTGAAGATATAAAGTCAGAACCAGACAGCATCTTTGCTCCACTGTCAGACATGGATCACATGATGTCACACTCTTCTGATCACAGTGACCACATCCAAAAACCTTTGGAGAGTAAAAATGACTCCAAAGGTGATACGAGACATCACACTAATAACAAATACTTTGACTGCTCTGAATGTGGGAAATCATTTAGACACAAGAGTTATATTAAAATACACATGAGAATACATACTGGAGAGAAACCTTTTACTTGCTCTGTTTGTAAGAAGAGTTTTTCCATTAAGCCTGCCATGACCAGACACATGAGAACACACACTGGAGAGAAACCTTTTACTTGCTCTGTTTGTAAGAAGAATTTCTCCAGAAAGTCTAACATGTCCTCACACATGAGAACACATACTGGAGAGAAACCTTTGACTTGCTCTGTTTGTAAGAAGCGTTTCTCCACAACGCAACATATGATCACACACATTAGAACACATACTGGAGAGAAACCTTTTACTTGCTCTGTTTGTAAGAAGTGTTTCTCCAGAAAGCCTGACATCTCCATACACATGAGAACACACACTGGAGAGAAACCTTTTACTTGTTCTGTTTGTAAGAAGAGTTTCTCCACAAAGTCTAACATGTCCTCACACATGAAAACACATACTGGAGAGAAACCTTCGACTTGCTCTGTTTGTAAGAAGACTTTCTCCACAAAGCCTAACATGTCCGCACACATGAGAACACATACTGGAGAGAAACCTTTTACTTGCTCTGTTTGTAAGAAGTGTTTCTCCAGAAAGCCTGACATCTCCATACACATGAGAACACACACTGGAGAGAAACCTTTTACTTGTTCTGTTTGTAAGAAGAGTTTCTCCACAAAGCCTAAGATGCCCGCACACATGAGAACACATACTGGAGAGAAACCTTTGACTTGCCCTGTTTGTAAGAAGCATTTCTCCACAAATCTTGTCATGACCACACACATGAGAACACACTGGAGAAAAACCATTTAGTTGCACTGTGTGTGATAAGATGTTCCGGCATAAGTATCAGGACAGTAAACACAAGTGTGTAACAGTCATGGAAGCTGCAGGGATTTAAAAACACTTAGTGATTGTGCTAAATGTACTTTAAAAACACAGCATGTTTAATATGAATGTATATTTGATGTTGTATGTAGTGCCTCTCATCTTCTACTGTTAAATTTAAAGGCCTACTGAAAGCCACTACTAGCGACCACGCAGTCTGAGAGTTTACATATCCATGATGAAATATTATCATTGCAACACATGCCAATACGGCCTTTTTAGTTTACTGAATTGCAATTTTAAAGGGGAACATTATCACCAGACATATGTAAGCGTCAATATATACCTTGATGTTGCAGAAAAAAGACCATATGTTTTTTTTAATGGATTTCCGAACTCTAAAAGGATGAATTTGGCGATTTAAACGCCTTTCAATTGTTCGCTGTCGGAGCAATGACCTTTCACCTGTGACGTTACAACGGGAAGCAATCCACCATTTTCTCAAACACATTACACACACAAGTCAAATCAGCTCTGTTATTTTCCGTTTTTTCTACTGTTTTCCGTACCTCGGAGACATCATGCCTCGTCGGTGTGTTGTTGGAGGGTGTAACAACATGAACAGGGACGGATTAAAGTTGACTTACGTGGCGTGTGCATCGATTAGCATGGCATGCTAATCGATGCTAACATGCTATTTAGGCTAGCTGTATGTACATATTGCATCGTTATGCCTCATTTGTAACTATATTTGCATCCAGCCTTTCCCTCCACCCACATTTAATGCCAAACAAACACATACCAATCGACGGATTCAAGTTGCACCATTGTCAAAAGATGCGAAAGTCCCTTGTTTGTTCTGCACATTTTACCGGCGATGCTACGACAGACATGGCACAGAGATGTGTGGATATCCTCCGACACTCAAAGCAGATGCATTTCCAACGATAAAGTCTACGAAATCCCAAAGGTGAGTTTTGTTGATGTTATTGACTTATGTGCTAATCAGACATATTTGGTCATGGCATGACTGGTAGCTAATCGATGTTAACATGCTATTTAGGCTAGCTGTATGTACATTTGTAGCTATATTTGCCTCCAGCCTTTCCCTCCACCCACATGTTATGCTAAACAAACACTTACCAATCGATGGATTTAAGTTGCTCCTGTGGTCAAAAGATGCAATCGTTGGTTAGAAGGCGATCGCCGAATAGCTTCAATAGCTATTCGCTCAATAGCTTCAGTTTCTTCTTCAATTTCGTTTTCGCTATCTGCCTCCACACTCCAACCATCCGTTTCAAAACATTCGTAATCTGTTGAATCTGCTGAAATCCACGTCTGAATCCGAGCTAATGTCGCTATATCTTGCTGTTCTATCCGCCATGTTTGTTTGTATTGGCGTCACTATGTGACGTCACAGGAAAATGGACGGGTGGATTTACAGATAGCGAAAATCAGGCACTTAAAGCCTTTTTTCGGGATAATCCATGATTGATAGCATTTTGAAAAAAACTTCAAAAAATAAAATAAACCACTGGGAACTGTTTTTTATTGGTTTTAACCCTTCTGAAATTGTGATAATGTTACCCTTTAAATTTCTCTCCAGTTACTTGTTAAAAATGTCGCGGAATGATGACGCATACGCGTGACGTCACCTGTTGGAGGGGACATATTAGCGTAGCACCAAACACAGCTAAAAGTCGTCTCTTTTCATCGCGCAATTACAAAGTATTTTGGACACCTGTGTTGCTGAATCTTTTGCAATTTGTTCATTTAATAATGGAGATTATAAAGAAGAATGCTGTTGGTGGAAAGCGGTGGATTGCAGCTGTCTTTAGCACCGAGACACAGCCGGTGTTTCTTTGTTTGTTTTTAACACAGAGCGGTCAAGCGAACATGTTTTCTCTACGTCAACCAGCATGTTTTTGGATGGGGAAATTGTGATATATATCTTACCGGAGAAATCATTGGATTATTTGTCGCCCTGCAGCAGCTGTGAGCTTGGCTCCTCGGCTTCCCTCTGAGACACTGGCGTGTTCACCACAGCCATCCGACCTCGAGGTATGTTTTTACAATCTTACTAAAACACTATTAAAACAATAAGCAGATAAGTGATCTTCCACAATTATCCTAGTAAATGTGTCTAATTACATCTGAAACGCTCACACTGCCGTCTCCCGGAGCCGTCGCGTTTTTTTTTTGTTTTTCTTCTAGTCCTTTACTATCAATATCCTAATTCACAAATCTTTCATCCTCGCTCAAATTAATGGGGAAATTGTCGCTTTCTCGGTCCGAATTGTTGTTACTGCTGGTGGCTCCCATTAAAAACAATGTGAATATGCGTGGAGTCCTACAACTCGTGACGTCACGGCAACATACTTCCAGTAAAGGCAGGGCTTTTTTATTAGCGACCAAAAGTTGCCTACTTTATCGTGGATGTTCTCTACTAAATCCTTTCAGCAAAAATATGGCAATATCGCGAAATGATCAATTATGACACATAAAATGCACCTGCTATTCCCGTTTGAATTAGAAAATCTAATTTCAGTAGGCTTCTAAAGTTAAAGTACCAATGATTGTCACACACACACTAGGTGTGGCGAAATTATTCTCTTCATTTGACCAATCATCCTTGATCACCCCCTGGGAGCTGAGGGGAGCAGTGGGCAGCAGCGGTGCCGCGCCTGGGAATCATTTTTTGGTGATTTAACCCCCAATTCCAACCCTTAATGCTGAGTCTTGGTATGACTTGGCCGGGATTTGAACTCACGACCTACTCATCTCAGGACGGACACTCTAACCACTAAGTCACTGAGTAGGTTATATGTTGTCCTGTAGTTACTTTTTAAGTTGTGTGCATGTATTAAACATTATATATGTAGCGACATTTTATTATTTTCATTTGTTTTTTTCCACACATTGTTTCCATTGCATTTTATTAATGTTATTATCCAATTAAAAGTATGAATGAATCAAAACGTGGACTCTGGTAGATGAGCAGCATTGTTACATCATGGATGTTAACTCCTGCAAAACATCAACAAAGAAGAAAAAGGCTGAAGTTAGCAACACATCACTGAACTTTAGAGCCATCGTGAGTGGAGTTGCTCGTTTTTATTGCTGCATTTGTACTTATTTCACCTCACATCTTCACTTTCAACTCTAAAGTCTTCTTCAAATATATTGTTCTGGGCTTCTAATATTGATGTTTACTATGTGTGTGTAGTCTGTGGAAAGGGTTGTTGTCCCTTGTGGATCCATTTGTTCACTTGAACAGATACATCATCATCATCATCATCATCATTATCAAAATACAGATTTAAGTACTGTATTAGAGTGTCTCTTGTAGTACTCCAACTCGCCACATTGAGAAGTGGGGGCAATCGTGAGCTAGCAGATGCATGTTGCTATCATGTTATATCAGCGAGGAAGACAGCATTTGTGTTTACTTTTTTGTCGGATCCAGGTTGTATTGCTCCGCTGAATAAATGAATCACTATGGCTGCCAATATGTAGGATTATATATATATATATATATATATATGTATTATATATATATATATATATATATATATATATATATATATAAAATCCTACATATATATATATGTTTAAAGGCCTACTGAAATGAGATATTCTTATTTAAACGATGTGTCATACTTGATCATTTCGCGATATTGCCATATTTTTGCTGAAAGGATTTAGTAGAGAACATCCACGATAAAGTTCGCAACTTTTGGTGCTGATAAAAAAGCCCTGCCTTTACCGGAAATCGCAGACGATGACGTCACATGTTGATGGCTCCTCACATCTTCACATTGATTTTAATGGGAGCCTCCAACAAAAACAACTATTCGGACAGAGAAAACGACAATTTCCCCATTAATTTGAGCGAGGATGAAAGATTCGTGTTTGAGGATATTGATAGCTAAGGACAAGAAAAAAAATAACAAGTAAAAAAAAAAAACGCGATTGCATTGGGACGGATTCAGATGTTTTTAAACACATTTACTTGGATAATTCTGGGAAATCCCTTATCTTTCTATTGTGTTGCTAGTGTCTTAGTGAGTTTAACAGTACCTGATAATCGGAGGTGTGTGTTCACGGGTAGAGGTGGGTAGAGGAGCCAGAAATTGTACTCAAGTAAGAGTACTGTTACTTTAGAGATTTATTACTCAAGTAAAAGTAAGGAGTAGTCACCCAAATATTTACTTGAGTAAAAGTAAAAAGTATGTTGTGAAAAAACTACTCAAGTACTGAGTAACTGATGAGTAACCTGTTTGTTTAATGATTACGGCAACAAATAATGCACAAAAACATAAAAATAGCAATGAGCAAATTCATAGCCAGGAATATCTCTTAAGCAACTAAAACAATAATATATATTAAATAATAGTACATTAAAATAAAATTAAAAAATGGCACATTGAGCCACAATAACTTAACAGCACCATAGGCTCAGTAGGCATTCATTGATTTGATTGATTGATTGATTGATTGATTGATTGAAACTTGTATTAGTAGATTGCACAGTACAGTACATATTCCGTACAATTGACCACTAAATGGTAACACCTCAATAAGTTTTTCAACATTAATCAATTACTTAATAAATGATCAAGTCGAGGTGATCTACCTCATATATACATATACATACGCACACATATCATACATACACACACATATCATACATACACACACATATATTTACACATACATTTATATATACAGTATATAATTTATATTTATTTATTTTGCTGTTTTTGTTGACATGTTAAAGGTGTTTTAATGAATATACATGCATGTTTAACACATAGATTCCTATCTTTCATGAAGACAAGAATATAAGTTGGTGTATTACCTGATTCTGATGACTTGCATTGATTGGAATCAGACGTCCACGTTTTCAAATGGAGGAGAAAAAAAGTTGCTCCTTCCTGTCTAATACCACATGAAAGTCGTTGGTTTTTGGCATCTTATTTGTCCAGCTTCTATATTCGTTTTTATACACTTTACAAGAAATACATTGGCGGCAATCTCCGTTGCTTGCTGGCTTGTTTGCGCTGGCTTTCGGAGACTCTTATTTTGTTAATGCAGGCGCGATGGAGCGGCGCTTTTATTGTGAAAACAGGAACTGTGCGATCAGTCTTTAGGCTTTTGACGGGAAGTACGGTTGAAATAAAAAGTGTCTTTGTTCCTTTAAACTTTTGATTGATTGATTGAAACTTGTATTAGTAGATTGCACAGTACAGTACATATTCCGTACAGTTGACCACTAAATGGTAACACCCCAATAAGTTTGTCAACACGTTTAAGTCGGGTTTTACGTATCACGGTCATGTGACCGCCTGGCTCTGTTTGATTGGTCCAAGGTCACCAGTGACTGCATGTGATTGGTGAAACGCAGGCATGTGTAGTTCCTACTTTGAAGCTCTGTCATTAACCAAAATAAACATTAATAGATCCATAAAAAAAAGTAGCGAGTAGTGAGCTTAATGTAGATAAATGGAACGGAGTAAAAGTAGCGTTTCTTCTCTATAAATATACTCAAGTAAAAGTAAAAGTATGTTGCATAAAAACTACTCGTAGAAGTACAATTTATCCCAAAAGTTACTCAAGTAAATGTAGCGCGTTACTACCCACCTCTGGTGACATTGTTGTTTGAGTAACAATATTCTTAATGTGCTTCTACATTTATAGATTAGATATTTTATATTAGTGCTATTTTCAGTCCAGCACATGCCTTAATATGCAACAATGTGTAAATTTATTTTAAAAAAAAGAAAGAACAATTTGAGTAAACAGTACGAGACTTATTTTACATGGAAAAAACATTTTGTGTGTATGTACACACACACACGCGCACACACACACACACACACACACACATATATATATATATACATATATGTATATATATATATATATATATATATATATATATCTATATATATATATAGATATATAGATATATAGATATATAGATAGATATCATCATGCAATTTCAGATTCATATGAAATATTGAAGTATTACATATTTTATTTGTAATTGTTAATCATCCCATAGATTATCACCTTTATATGATATACATATGTACTGGTTCACATCTGAAACATCTTCTGGACCACTTCATTTATTACTCTGTATTTGATTGTGTTGTGATTGTTTTATATGTATGTCCCCAGACCTTTATGAAGTATAAATGTGAAAGGATGGTTTTGTTTTTACAAATTTACATTTGTGGATACATCAAATAAATCCAGTATTGTGTTTTAAACATTTTTCATGTATTTTTTTTTTTTCTTTTTCAACATCCCCAAAACAACATCAATATCAGTCAAAGTTTGGAGTGTCAGACAAAAGCCAATATTGTACATCATCCCACAGAGATTTACTTTGCATACATTCTTAAAATAAACTGTTTATTGTGTTTCCCAGTCACAGAACCAACAAGTGTTGTCTTCAATTGCAAAACAACATACAAAATATTATTTTAAGTGCTCAATTCCATCTTTATTTTTCTGTGATTAACTCTTTTGCCTTAGAAAGAATGGAAACTAAAGTTATGAGTATTTTTTTGTTCCAGAGAAAATAATAAGAAGAAGAAATAGTAAAGAATTAAAAAAAGATGCAGTAACTAGAATATTTTGAATGAAAGCCTTTTTAAATTTTGTAATATTTTTTATTTGCAGGTTGTGCTTAATGAAATCTTCAAATATTAAAATATCTTTATCATTCAATAAGTGCATCAGTGACCAAATGCCTTTTTCAAACCATAGCTGTACAAAGATGGATTTGTTTCTCATTTTAATATAAGAACAATTCCATAGTGGAGTATTGTGTGTGATGAAGTTGTGTTTGTAAATTAGTTTCCAGTACAACAACACTTGCTGGTAGGGATGGGTACTGTTCACTTCTAATTCCATGTTTTATGTGTTATATATGTCAATATATTGTGTGTTTGTATTTTGCCAACATGGTAGAATCACATGATAGGCAGGTTGTATCATGTTTTTCTGTCACCTTGAGGAAATGGCATAAAGAGGAAGATGACAATATAATGTCACTTGGACAATGATGTACAGAACAGAGGAGATTTAGTTCATTTCTATTTTTGGTTATAGGTGATTCTTTTTTTTATTATTTCAAAAACCTCTCCCTTATCCAGCTATGGATTTCTGGTAGCTGCTTGAAAATAATTAATACAGAAAGCTTTACTTTAATAAGTGTATTGTTTTCCATTGATAAACACAATTGGGAACTGACGTTGCCAAGAATGGAACTCACGTCTTGTAGAATAAAAGGCCAACGCACCAACCTTTGTGCTATCAAAGTTTTGTTGACGTTACCAACAACAATCAGTAATCTAATGTTTATGAAATGGACATCAAGTTTGTTGTTTTGATTCAGTTTGTCATCCTTCTTTGATTCTAGTGGCATTTAAAAAACTGTTTTTATTCTCTCTCCATATTCCCAACTGACCACAAGACTCAAAAGACAACATTTTCGATGGAGCTTGGGCGGTTTATCACTTGTCGAATTTCCCGGCAAATCTGTACTGCTTCCCGAAGCGGTCACGGGGCTTCTCACGTCATCATTTCTGGCTCCTCCCCTGAATGAAATAGGCCTCCATACACGCCTGGTGGAAACACCCCCTCCATTAGTCCACACACGCCTCCAAGCCTCCGCACCATCGGAAGCGGACCAAGGATCGCTGGCTGACACCGATATATCAATTTAATAGCATGACACATAGATAGAAAAAATGGAAAAAAGCCGATAGGGCTGGGCGATTAAA
>NC_084626.1:14838379-14848379 GCF_033978795.1 Nerophis ophidion
CTAAAGACGATCCTTTTGTGACCAATAGCTTTAAAATGATTTATTAGAGTAACAAACAAATAATAACAAGCTTTGCAAAGCGAGACCAAACCCGAACGACACATCCGTTCGTTCCAGCTTGTTCTAACTCTTTTAGAATATGTCATGACAATATTATATTCTCAGAAGTCCCACTCTCCATGCTCATTAACATACAGTATCCCAGTAAAAGAATGCCCAAGGTCCTGTGAAGGGGAGAGGGTGTGGTTTGTCCAGAAGGATGACACAGAAGACAGAGCTTGATCAGATTAGAGGTCTCCTGCAGAACGTCACATTCCTAAGCCTAATAAACAACTTTTGGCGACCCGTTTAAAGAACATCATCAATTAAAATGAGTACAAGTAATTTTGCTATCACAATCCTCCCTTTTATTAACTATAATAAACTACAAACAACAACATTACTAACTAGCGAAAAAAACACACACCAAATAACCCTTAGAAAGTAATAACATGATTAAAAATAAAATTACAAAACGCCACACAAATACTCAACCTAATCAACATTATAATCAAGTAACATCTCAAAGAACGGATCTTCATTTCCATCCTTGAAATCTACCTCACCTTGTCCCAAGGCTGTGTACTGAACGAACGTAGACGAAATCATACGCGTGATTAGTGATCTTATCAGCGGAATCACACAAACTGACAAGACAAACAATAGAGCTAAGACCACTAGCATAATCGTCCCAATTTGCATTATCCACGAACGCCAGTTTGCTACTCAGGACGGATCCACCACAAAATCTTCTCCTATTGCGTCTCGCAGAGAAGTCAAATTCTGAATACCCTGCGAAATGACGGAATCATCTCCAGTATTGTCTGGAATGTACGTACAGCACCATGAATTCAGCATAGCACAAACTCCTCCGACGCTCGCTACCAAATGGTCTAATACTATACGATTTTGCAAAGTCACTGCCCGTAACGCCTTCATTTCCACTCTGCTCGCCTCCGTAATAGTAACTGTCCAATTTACAAAACCTGAAAACCGATATTTCAGCGTCTCCATTCTAAGCATGAGTTTCCCCACACCCGGCTGTGGAAACAATGACAATGCCACCTTTTCTCCTGGTGTCCAAAGTTCAAGATCTGCAGGCACATTTGTACCCCAAATCGCATCATGGGGTGCATACTCACGCTTACCCCTATGACTCGGAACAGCTGACACAATGTAAGAGTGGTCAGCAGCTGTTATCATAGCACAACGGCCCATCCAATTCTATGGCAATCTAACATAAACGTTAAAGCCACAAAGCCACAGAACATCCTCCTGAGGCCGCGTGCCAGTTTGATCTGTAAAATAGGGAGAACAGCCCCCTCCTTGCGCAGCCTGTGAAATGTTCAAACTAGTGTTACCGTGATATGTAGTGCATGAACTAGTCACATTTAAACAATACATCAGTGGAATTTGTCCCATCTGCACTGGCGGCTCTCTAAGGCTCCAAGATACCGCATAACACGCACATTTCATACCCGGCCTAATATAAACTGGACCAAAAAGCACATTCGTATCATTATCGGACCACAGATCATAAAAATCTAACTTCGGATCTTCAAGCGAAGACAAAGGTGTCCCCGTATGCGCTTTAACCGTATCATTCAGATTTGCTGCAAAAAGGTATAACACATCCTGGGAAAATATCTATAACCCTCCATTACAGGCTTAGGTGTGACATGTGGATTGGACGCCGCTATAGGCATATATGTACAGACATAGCAGTTTGAGACATTATGTGAGTCCGCTACACATTTGTCCTGGTGATTTTGGCCCTCAGCGCCTTCACCTGTGTCTGCAAACTAGTAGTGTTTCTCTAAAGATGTGATGCGAGGGAGGTGTGTGTAACCCTCGTCTCTGCAGCCGCGGATCCTGCCGTAGGAGCCAAAAGCGATTTTACAGCTCCTCACTCCTCTGCGGCCACCGCTACAGGGCCCGAAATCGCCTTGCATTGCGAAGCGTGGACCCACGTCGGCCGTTCTTCCACTTTCACTGCAGTGTGGGTGACGAGGAGAACTTGGAACGGGCCGAGCCAGCCTCATTGTTTCCAGCTCTTCCGTCTGAAGTTCTTGATAAGCACGAAGTCGCCCGGCACAATGGTGTGTAGAGGATGATCCGCTCGCCCCGGAAGAGCCAAAGAGACTTGCCTTCGAATATTAGCAAAACACTTTGTTAAAGATATACAATATCTTACCAGTGTTATGGGTCACACTCCTGCTTCCTCTCTTCCTGCTATGTCTCCTCCTGCTGGGCGTCCGGACAAGCACACCACGGGCCACTGCCACATGTGCTCTCCGCTGCGTGCGTGCCTCCTCGCACCTGCAAACACTCACCAAACTACACACCTGCCTGTGATGAGCGAGCTGCCTTCAAGAGCAGACGCAGCCTGAGATCCGACGCGAGAACGTAGCTTCACGTACCCAGTACAGTAAGCCCACACGTATCTAGCTCCTCTGCATGTGCAAACTATCTCCCTGTGCTCCTTCCCTGTTGTGCTCATTGTCCCCTGTGTTGTGTCGTCTTCCAGCCTCCCGCCATCCTTCCTTGTCGTCGAGTTGTGTGTCTCGTCACCTTGGACCTCCCGTGGATTTTCCCTTGCCTTCCTGGACATCGACCCCACGCCTGCCTAACGACCACGAAACCAAGCTCCTGCCCTTGACCACCTGCCTGCTCCCCGACGTTCGATTCCGCCTTGCTCCTTGCTGGACTTCCGCCTGGATCCCAACACGCATCCTCAACACCCTCTGGCAACCATACTCAGATAAGTCTCACACTTCGTCACACTACATCTCTTTGGTTAAATACACATCTCACTCACACACTAAACTGTCATTAAATACGCTGACAGCTAACGACGTCATCGTTCCTCTGCCGTCTTCTTCTCCCGTTGTACCGTCACAACCAGTCCGTCTTCACACAGGGTCGTCTCAATTGGCGGTTCTAATGGTCCTATCCCCACATCAGGTGGGACTGCAAACAGAATCTCAAAAGGTGACAGGTTATGACGCGTGCACACCTGCATACGCATGTACATGACAACTATCCGCAAACATTTAAGCCAGCTGAGCTTAGTCTCTTCACAACATTTGGCAAGTTTTAATTGAATTGTTCCGTTTCCTCTTTCAACAGCACCTCCGGATTGTGGATGGTAGCTGCAATGAGTTCTCAAATCAATTTGCAAATAATCAGACAATTGCTGTATCACCTCATTTACAAAATATGAACCATTGTCACTCCATAACTTCTTCGGAATGCCCCACTTTGCCACAATTTCAGTTAAAAGTGCTTTTGCCACTGCAGCGGAAGAAGCATGTTTCGCTGGGAAGGCTTCTACACATTTTGAAAACATATCAACCATCACTAGACAATATTTTTTCCCTTCACTGGGTGTAAGTTCAATGAAATCCATCATGACATGCTCAAAAGCCCTACTAGGCGGTGGGTGTGCTGCTTGTGGTAATGGTCTAAGTTTACCTGGATTATTTTGAGCACAAATCAAACAACTTTTACAGAGATGTTCTGTGAAAGCGTAAAAGCCCTTAGTAAACCAGAATTGCTGTACTGCTCGACACATCCCTCCCTTTGACACATGGTCCAACCCATCACTCAATTTCACATAACAATCAAACAAGCGTTTAGGAAGACAAGGCTTCCCATCCATCCATCCATTTTCTGCCGCTTATTCCCTTAGGGGTGGCGGGGGGCGCTGGTGCTTATCTCAGCTACAATCGGGCGGAAGGCGGGGTACACCCTGGACAAGTCGCCTCCTCATCGCAGGGCCAACACAGATAGACAGACAACATTCATACAAAGCTTCAGGCGTCAGGGCCAAACCCGGCTCCATCCCGGAAAACAGCACCAGAATTAGCCCATGCCTGTCGTTCCTCGCCCACAAACAACTCGCCACTTGCGCCAACAAGGAGGAAATCTCAGTCGGAGAAGTCACCGCAGTCAAAGTCAGGTGTGCGTCATACTTTTCGTCAGTCGGAGATGCTAATTGCACCGAACGTAGCAAATGAATTTTTGCCGCATAATTAATTCTATATGCATCAACTGATTGTGAATAGAATACATTTTTTCCCGCGTGCACACGGTTGCCAATCCTTTGCCAAAAAACAGTCATGCATAAAAGGATTTAAATCCCGCCAATTATCAGATTTAGCTTTTGCTATCGGAATGTGCGGACTGGAATTTTCAACATGATCCAATATTTCTTGTGATGGAGTTAATTTTACTGCAACTGCACATTTGCATCCATCAAAATAGACGTCATTAATAAACAAACTATCATTCAAACCATGATAGAATGAAGCTTCATATTCTTGGTCCGGACCTTCACGAACATGTGACACACAATACATGCTTTCAGATTCAATTCTGTCAGATACTGGATTCAAACAGGGTGATATTGTGCTCTCTAGATCCTGCAAAGCAGTGGTCGTTACCCACCACTGATAGATATAGAGCGGACAATTCACCTCCAATGAGACAAAATTCGACCCATTTGCATTCCTCTCCACTTTGAGGCCTTCTGGCATCGGAGTGATTCCGATACCCCATTTTAACATTAAATCACGACCCAACAGATTGAATGGACAAAGATCAGACATTAAAAACAAATGTTTTGTTGTCATTGTACAATCAGCCGTCGCCCATGTACAACGAATTGGTATTGAAAACTTTTCTAGACAGTTTGCCCACTCGCACTAGTGGAAAACATAGTTCTACCACTCAATTTTGTAGAGAATTCACTCGTTTGAATTACGCTGTTTGTCGCTCCAGAATCGACAAGAAACGTCAATGACCTTCCACCCACATCACACACAATCATCGGCATTTTCTTATAGGCTAAGTCCTCACAAAAAGCATACGTCCCAATCATTGGCTGTTCACGCTCTTCTAATTCCCTAATTCTGTCCTGCACCTTAGCAAGCAGCAATGTATCAGTAAAAGCAAGTGCGTCTTCGTTGCGGTTAGCGGTTAGTATGGTGTTGTCGTGAGAGGGTGTGGGTGCAACACTTATCTGTTTCGTTGTCTCAGGTCCCGAGCCGGTCAGTTAATCTGAATTGTTTCTGAGTTGGCCTCCATCCGCTCTGCCCCAATAGTCCCGCTGTCCATCCCGTTTATTCTCAGGACAGTCTCGCCTCCAGTGACCTTCCTTTCCGCACGTGAAACAATAGTTACGGCCACGTCCATCTTTCTTCTTGCCTCCATCCCGCGTTCATTTCACAGTGGCAGTCCTCAAAGTGTTCAAAAATCAGTCCTTGGTGGGGTCCCACAAGTCCCCCATGTCCCAAAAATGCAAAAAAATGAATAAAAAAATCAGGGGCCGGATTTGGACCCCGGCGTGCCATAGCTTGGACACCTATTTCAAACATTGCCCCCGGAGTTTCCTTGGAGTTCATAGAGAGCAAATCCAGCAGAAAATTGGCATTTTAAACAAAGGGAGGGAGTTTGGAGGGGGCAAAACGTCCCGCGTGCACCTCTGCTGCTATCTTTGCCAACTGCTCCGGTCCCAGATGCACCAGCAGAAGTTTTTGTATTTCTGCTCCTGTGGGACGCCATGCCCGACAGAAAGCCTGGAATGCGGCTGCAAGCGCGTCTCCACCTCTGTGTGGTGACGGCCAGTCTCTGATCGCTTCACGCATTTCCTGGTCCATCTGGTGTAAGACCAAAGCGGGAGTCCCTTGCGGTCCTGGATATTCCATCATCGGAGCCTGGAAGGTTCTGCCACTTCTCAGAGGCCTGCCAGCACTGTCCTCACTCAGAGACATTTTATTCACTTCGTTGGTCACATGTTGAATTGATGAGCCCGATGCTCCTTGATTGTCATCCTGATGTGAGTGGGAGGACCCCGCCGGGGCTGCTGCGCCGTGCCCCGAGACTGCCCGCTGGTAGTTAGTGGGCGAAAACGGCGTTGTGAGGGGTAGAGTTGGGAGCTGCTGAAGCTGGAGCTGGAGGGGTGACATCGGCGGGTGCTGTTGTTGGTGCTGGTGCTGCTGTTGCTGTTGCTGCTGCTGCTGCTGCTGGTCGTAGTGCGGGGGCAGAGTGGGGTAAAGTGGCGTCCAGTCCTCAGAAACCCTTCGACTGCGACTCAGGCCCTGAGATTGGCTCGAAAACAGAGTACTGGGAAAAATATCAGTTGCAAGATCGATCTTTTCTTTATTTTCTGCTTCACTCATCTAATGTTTCTTTATGTTGTTCAAACAATTCAAATCTTTCACACCCACAGTCTTTCCCTTTCGCATGTTGACCTCTTGTAGCGCTAACTTTTCTTTCATTTTACTCAATTGATTCATCCTAAATGAACCAGTCTTGGGAAATCCCAATTCATTCACCCATACTTTCACACACATTAGGGCTCCCTCTACATATTTTCTTTCATTGTGCACATACATGGAAAATCATAATCAAATACCTCAGGCTTAACTTTCCTGGACCACGTATTCAAGCTCGTTTGAATTTTCCGCTCTTCTCGTTTAAACTTAACAGGCTAAAATTTGTGTTGTTTCTTCCGGCCTCTAACCGGGCATACACTCACGGCCTTATAGACACTGTTAATCATCGGGAATCCAACCCGGCATTAAAAATCGGGACTCTAACCCAGGGACTCTAACCCAGGGACTCTAACCCAGCGCTACAATTGGGACTCTAACCCAGGGACTCTAACCCAACGCTACAATTGGGATTCTAACCCAGGGAGTCTAACCCAGCGCTACATTTTGGGACTCTCACCCAGGGACTCTAACCCAGCGCTACATTTTGGGACTCCAACCCATTGACTCTAACCCAGCGCTACATTTTGGGACTCTAACCCAGGGACTCTAACCCGGCATTAAAAATCGTAGGGAGACGGAAAAAGAACGTCTAATTTCCCATGTATGAAACATATAAATCACTCAAGCTTTGTCACACAAAAAAACCTTTTGTGGAATCATCTTTTGTTTAAAATTCAAATGTCACAGATTCGTCTTAAAATTTCAGTCAGGATGATTCAATTAATTTACCGTTACGATGTTGCAGCGGGTTGAACGTGATCCCGAAGAGACGGCCGTCCGATTCGCAGGGGCCTCCAAAACTTTCCCGTCCTTTCAAATTTCTGGGAAGGAGACGTCAGCTTTTTTGTGCTGCCGGGTTGATTAGTCCATTTCAGCGGCCTCTGCCAACGGGAACAGCGATCTTCTTGAGATCCCACTTCTGACACCAACTTGTCGTGGAAATTTCTTTAAGACGATTCTTTAGTGACAAATAGCTTTAAAATGATTTATTAAAGTAACAAACAAATAATAACAAGCTTTGCAAAGCGAGACCAAACCAGAACGACACATCCGTTCGTTCCAGCTTGTTCTAACTCTTTTAGAATTGGACATGACGATTATACATTCTCAGAAGTCTCACCCTCCATGCTCATTACCATACAGTACACCAGTGGAATGAATACCCAAAGTCCTGTGAAGAAGGAGAGGGTGTCGTTTGCCCAGAGGGGGGGTCACTCAGGAAAGGGGAACAATTTAGCTCTGTTGGGGGTCAGGAAGAGGAAAAACACATGCCCAGGGTAGCTATAGTCCACATGTCACATCACATGTACGTACATTCCAGACAATACTGGAGATGATTCCGTCATTTCGCAGGGTATTCAGAATTTGACTTCTCTGCGAGACGCAATAGGAGAAGATGTTGTGGTGGATCCGTCCTGAGTAGCAAACTGGCGTTCGTGGATAATGCAAATTGGGACGATTATGCTAGTGGTCTTAGCTCTATTGTTTGTCTTGTCAGTTTGTGTGATTCCGCTGATAAGATCACTAATCACGCGTATGATTTCGTCTACGTTCGTTCAGTACACAGCCTTGGGACAAGGTGAGGTAGATTTCAAGGATGAAAATGAAGATCCGTTCTTTGAGATGTTACTTGATTATAATGTTGATTAGGTTGAGTATTTGTGTGGCGTTTTGTAATTTTATTTTTAATCATGTTATTACTTTCTAAGGGTTATTTGGTGTGTGTTTTTTTCGCTAGTTAGTAATGTTGTTGTTTGTAGTTTATTATAGGTAATAAAAGGGAGGATTGTGATAGCAAAATTACTTGTACTTGTTTTAATTGATGATGTTCTTTAAACGGGTCGCCAAAAGTTGTTTATTAGGCTTAGGAATGTGACGTTCTGCAGGAGACCTCTGATCTGATCAAGCTCTGTCTTCTGTGTCATCCTTCTGGACAAACCACAGCCTCTCCCCTTCACAGGACCTTGGGCATTCATTCCACTGGTGTACTGTATGTAAATGAGCATGGAGGGTGGGACTTCTGAGAATATAATATTGTCATGACATATTCTAAAAGAGTTAGAACAAGCTGGAACGAACGGATGTGTCGTTCGGGTTTGGTCTGGCTTTGCAAAGCTTGTTATTATTTGCTTGTTACTTTAATAAATCATTTTAAAGCTATTTGTCACTAAAGGATCGGAAATTTCCACGACAGCAGAGGCAGCAGAAGTCCACAGGAGGGCGCACGTTGCCTCTTAATAAGTCTGGTCTCTCTCTCTCTCTCTCTCTTTTTCTCTCTCATTCTCTCTCCCTCTCTCTCACTCACTCTCTCTCTCTCTCTCTCTCTCTCTCTCTCTCTGTCTAGCTCTTTGTCGCTCTCTTGCTCTCTCTTTCTTTCTCTCTCTCTCTCTCTCTCTCTCTCTATATATATATATATATATTATATATATATAAATATACATTTAATTTATACGTTAAACATGTATTTAATATTTATACACTAAACAAGTTTTTTTTAAATAATTATATATTAAACAGTTGTTTAATTAATAATTATACACTAAACACGTTTTTAATATTCATATATTAAACAGTTGTTTAATTAATACTTATACACTAAACATGTAAAGGAGGAATTGGAAGTCTGGGACACTAAATAAGGCACACTTGGAAGTAATGAATTTATTTGTGTGTGCAGTTGCAGCAGAAGTCCACAGGAGGGCGCATGTTCCCTCTTCATAAGTCTGATCACTCTCTCTTTCTCTCTCTCTTTCTCTCTCTCTCTCTCTCTCTCTATATATATATATATATATATATATATATATGTATATATACATATATATATATATATATATATATATATATATATATATATATATATATATATATATATATATATATATATATATATATAAACGGCCTTCTTTCATCTCCGTAATATCGCTAAAATTCGCTCCATTCTGTCCACTAAAGACGCTGAGATCATTATCCATGCGTTTGTTACGTCTCGTCTCGATTACTGTAACGTATTATTTTCGGGTCTCCCCATGTCTAGCATTAAAAGATTACAGTTGGTACAAAATGCGGCTGCTAGACTTTTGACAAGAACAAGAAAGTTTGATCATATTACGCCTGTACTGTATATACCTTTATATACATATATACATACATATATACCTATACTGGCTCACCTGCACTGGCTTCCTGTGCACTTAAGATGTGACTTTAAGGTTTTACTACTTACGTATAAAATACTACACGGTCTAGCTCCAGCCTATCTTGCCGATTGTATTGTACCATATGTCCCGGCAAGAAATCTGCGTTCAAAAGACTCCGGCTTATTAGTGATTCCTAGAGCTCAAAAAAAGTCTGCGGGCTATAGAGCGTTTTCCGTTCGGGCTCCAGTACTCTGGAATGCCCTCCCGGTAACAGTTCGAGATGCTACCTCAGTAGAAGCATTTAAGTCTCATCTTAAAACTCATCTGTATACTCTAGCCTTTAAATAGACCTCCTTTTTAGACCAGTTGATCTGCCGCTTCTTTTCTTTCTCCTATGTCCCCCCCTCCCTTGTGGAGGGGGTCCGGTCCGATGACCATGGATGAAGTACTGACTGTCCAGAGTCGAGACCCAGGATGGACCGCTCGCCTGTATCGGTTGGGGACATCTCTACGCTGCTGATCCGCTTGAGATGGTTTCCTGTGGAC